>NW_009924039.1:0-2401 GCF_000696875.1 Nestor notabilis | reverse complement strand
AGCAGGAAGGCTTACCCATTCTGGATTTCTGAATGTCCCTGTTATTCATAGCACACATTCCTCAGACTCTGTGAACTTTAGTCTAATCATAGAACTATACTTGAAAATTTAAATTTTTCCTATTTGCTTCAAGCTGTCAAACATAAGTAATCATAAATACCACAAGGGAGTAAATATTTTTTCACACATGTTCTTGGTAGACGCAGAGATATATCTAGAACTACTGTGCAGATTTCATTTTCTTAATAGTAGCAAATATGTGGCTGTGTTTTGGATTTGTGCTGAAAACAGTGTTGATGACACAGGGATGTTTTAGTTACTGCTGAGCAGTGCTTACACGGAGCCAAGGCCTTTTCTGCTTCTCACCCTCCCCCTGAGCAGGCTGGGGGTGCACAAGAAGGGAGGGGACACAGCCGGGACAGCTGACCTCAACTGACCAAAGGGATATCCGGTGTCATGCTCAGCATATAAAGGTGGGGAAGAAGAAGGAAGGGAGTGATGGCATGTTCTGAGTGATGGTGTTTGTTTTCCCAAGTACTGTTATACATGATGGAGCCCTGCTTTACTGGAGCTGGCTGAACACCTGCCTGCCAGGGGGAAGTGGTGAATGAATTCCTTGTTCTGCTTTGCTTGCACATGTGGCTTTTGCTTTACCTGTTAAACGGTCCTTTTCCCAACCCATGAGTTTTCTCACTTTTACTCCTCCAGTTCTCTCCCCTATCCTGACAGAGAGGGTGTGAGCAAGTGGCAGTGTGAGGCTTAGTTACTGGATGAAGTTAAAGCACGACAACCAAACTCAAAAAATACGCTGCCATAAGTCACTGTCTCGTAGACTCGCACGCTTAACTTCTTGAATCATCTCCCATTTTTGTGGTTATAGTGTGCTGTAGTTTTTTAGCTTTGTCAATGCTGAGGTAGTTCAGATCCTTGTCTAGAGGTAAGGCAAAAGCTAATTGCCTATGTTACCTTGTATTTTAGAATTGTTGCATTTCAGAAAAGATTACTTTCTACTAGCTCATATGATTCCAGTGAACTTCCCTATATTTAATTTTCTTGAGTCTTACAACCTTACTTTACATGAAGTGCAGCTGGGTCCAAGAATCCATTGTTTGAAAATGCTGAAGACTTGAAGTCCATGCTAAATAGCGGAGATTTTGATCTTGTTTAAATGAGAAACCTCCAGCATGGTGACATAAGCCTAAATGTGGATTATGTAATAGATCCTGCTATTTAGGGCAGTTCTAGCCCTGCAGGATCAAGGTACTTTTTAAGATGAATTAGCTGAATTGAATTACTTTTTAATATCAACGGTTTTTGAAGATTTCCTTATGACTAATTGATCTCATGATGCTACTGTATTTAATTCTGAGTAAAAGATTATATGTTTTCCTATGCAGTTTCTTGATAAGGAAAAAGCAAAATTATGCTGTCGTCTGGGTTTTTTTTCTCTACTCAAAAAGTGGAAAAGCTGCTAAAATGAGAACAAATACTCAAGCTGCAAATAAGCAGTAAATTTTTGTTGTCATGAACAGTATTATAAGAAAATCCTGTTAAATAGACAAAGAGGACTTGCTCCATTAAACTGTTTTCTAACTTAAGTTTAAAAAGAAGACTTCTGGCCTCCTTTAAAATTCAAAACTAATTTTAAAATAAATACACCATTGCTTCTTACTTAGTTTGCCGGCCTATTGAAGAAGCAAAGATACAATTTTTGAGATGGCTCTTTTCAGAATTCAGGTTCTTTGCTGTTAATATTTCCTATAAACTTCTAATTTTGATTCTTTAGAATTAAACCATATAAAAAAATTCTCTGTTTTCTTCATATTGGCATATTAATTTCAGATCAACACATTCTGTTCTTAAAGAAATAGTTATTGAAAGCATTTTAGATACAGCAATGAAAAGATATGGGAATATAATGTTGCTTTGGTTCCCACTGTACTTCTCATTCTTTAACAGAATTAAGAAAAAAATCTGCATGACTTCAAAGTTATTGCAGTGTCATTAACTTGTTGCTATTAAGCCAGCCAAAGATCCTGCAAGAAAATGGAATGGGAAATTTAAAGATAATCCAGTCCATCCCCTTAATCTGTAAAAAGACCTGAAATTCTCCTTTATCTTCTCTAGAGTAAAGAATTTGAATGTCCGGGTCACCTTTCCCTATTCCTAACCTCCTCTGTACCCATCTCACATCATTCTTGTACTTTTATTTTGAATCTTCCTTGCTTTCTTTTGCTTTATATTTAAATACTTCCTGAGCTTATCACTGGTTAAAAGATAGAACCACAGGTTAGGAATTTGTTTTGGTGTTCAGCAGTGGGAGCTCAAAAGGACACATGATATTCCAAGTATTCATTAAATGAATAAATGATGTGCACAAGTCCATGGGACTTGATGAAAT
>NW_009924038.1:0-222 GCF_000696875.1 Nestor notabilis | reverse complement strand
CCATTTTTTTTTAATTTTGTGGTGTTTCTTGTTAATTCCCTAAAAAAAAAAAATATAAACCAGATGATTCTGAAAACCTTAATTCTCATTAGAACAGGTTTTGTTTCCCCCAGTAAGTATGTTTCCAAGGCATGAAACTGTGTTGAAGCACTATTCCTGCTCCTATTAAAAGTCTACAGAACTTTTATAGAAACATTAAATGTTCAAAAATAATCATATAAT
>NW_009924037.1:27971-42005 GCF_000696875.1 Nestor notabilis | reverse complement strand
CCCCTCGGGATTGCCTGTTTTCCAGCTTTCTGTTCGCATAGCCTTAGGTTTTCTCCGCTTTCCCCGGCAGCCCTTCCTGCTGGTGTTGCCCGCGTTTCCTTGAACTCAGCTGCAAAGAGTTGGGTGAGGCTTCCCGCCCATCCCATAAGGATGTCAGAGCAGGTTGGATGGGTCAAGCTGGAGCGGGGTTACCCTGCTGTCTCACCGGAGCATCCCTCCTTGGCCCTGCATCCCTCCGTGGCTCTGTTGCTTGGGGACGTTGGCCCCAGGGAGCCAGAGACTGTGTGCATCTCTCCGGGAAAGAGAGGGTCTCGGGCTTTGCTCCGTGCACCCAGTGCGGTGGGTAACGCTCTAGTACCAGTGTGATGAGGAGACGGCTGGTGTCTGCAGGATGCCGTGTACCCTAGTGCTCCGTGATGGGATAAACTCGCCGTGTGAGCAGAAAGAAAGACTGCATGCCATTTGTGGTGCAGTGCAAGAGGTCAGGGCTGCCCGCCCAAAATAAAAGATTGCTATTTTTCCGTATATATATAAACCATTCTTGCTAGTGGATTTGGCAGGAAGCGCACTTTTTTCTTTTTTCCTTTTTTTTTTTTTTCTATTTTGTCTTCTAACCTCTTATTCTTACTCCACTTAGGCTGTGGCTTCCCACAGGCTGAGTCCTTGTGATCTCACAGCAGGCTGGGAAAAAGCCGAGCTACCTGTTCATGTTGCCCAGCCCTGAGCAGGTAGCGCTGGCCACTTCCCACTTCACTGGGAAGTAGCTGGCCATGCAATGCGTAAGGGGGAAACATAAAATCCTGCCCCCTTTGCAATTCCTGGGGGGGTACAGTTATCACACTGACAAGATACTCAGGTGAGGTTGGCTTGGAAAAACCACAGTGGACAACAGTTTTGAGTGTGTGGGAGGCAAGCAGCCCTTGCACACCCTTATCCTTGGAGCACATGTGCTGGGGGGGGGGAGGAAATCACAGTTTTGGCACCTAATTGTATGCAGTGCCCTGGGGGCGAGGCTGGGGCTTGTTGGAGGGTGTGATATTTTTCACCTTCTCCCAGGGCTGGGAGGGTTTTTCTGCAGAGGCCATCCCTGCCTGATGGCAGGTAGTGTGCTGCAGAGCAAAACATCCGAGGAGCTGTTTATGGAGCAAACTTAAACCTGCTTTGCAACTGTTTTCTTGGGAAAGGCTGTTGAAATTCAGCTCTGAAGCCTTTTGCTCCTCGATTATTGGAGCTGATTGCTGCCAGCACCTGCTCACCTCTTGCCTGTGGGGAAGCTGAAGGCATCTCTCCGCATGTACCTCTCCTATGCCAGTTTTGGGTGGCCCAGCTTGGGGGGGTGAGAAGTGAGGAAGGGCTTCAGTTGCCCCTAAGTCTGCTCATGGCTCATCTCTTTTCCATGCTGCTGGTCTGGCTGTGTTAATGGGGTGGTGCATATTAGTCTTTGTTAGCTCCTCTTTCTATTATTTGGTATCCTGTGGCACGCGTTAATGTCAAGCACAGTCCGTATGAAACCCAGCTTCCAAATTTGTGGGCTTCTCTAGCAGTCCCTTATGCCAGACACAGAACACAGATGGCTTAGGCAATTACTCCATCCTTTTATTAGATTGCTGGAGATTAATTAAATGCTTACACTCCTTTAGTTCCTTTTATCCCCAAGAATCCTGAGTGTTTAAACCTGCATGGCTCTTGTTTTGGCCAGGCACCCAGTACGAGTCACAACAATGAGGAACTCTGATTTAGAGCAGAACTTTGGGGAAGATTAAAGAAGAAAAATGCTCATCTGGGGCACCAGGACTCGTGCGCCTGTCTCCTAAAAGCTTTCTGGGATTGCTGATAGCACGTGCGGTGGGGATCCTGGTGTTACAGCCCTCGGCAGCTGGATCACTGCTCTTTGCTCCTGCAGCCTAGGATTCCTGACGAGCTTGCTTGGGGCTCACTGCAGGGGGGCAATGCTGGCCTGAGTTGGTATGTGCTGATTTATTGGTTTAGTTTTTACTTTTATTTTTACATTCAGACCTACACTGTCTGCTGCTGTCTTTAAATGGCACACATAGTGGTATTTAGTGGTTCAGCGCTAGCTGCTGGCATCCATGGTGTCATCCCCCTTGCCTCTCTCCCGAGGGAGTCCTGGCATCCTGGCCTGGGTAGCTGCGGGCGGGCAGTCAGGATTTGGGCCCTTTTCCACCACAGAGTGATGGTTTCGGTCTGAAGCAAGAGGTGCTGTCACATGTGATGCCGTCAGGAGACTTGTGTTTCTCGTCCCCAGTGAAGCCACTTGGAGCCATATGCTCTGGCACGGGGACACCAAGTCTGAGCAAACTCTCCTCTAAGGATTATGTTAATCCATTTTCTGGGGATAAATCAAGTTGTTGGAAAATCCCACTCCATCTTCTTAGGAATAGTAATACATTTCACACTTCTGGATCTGTTTTCATTGGCCACCTCTCTTGGCACTAAACACTTCTGTGTCTCAGAGATGCCTCAGCCAGGCTTCTGGGAATCAGAGGAGCTGGCTTTGAGGGCAGGCAGGGTGTTTGTTTTCTTCTGTGCTTTGAGCTTTGAATTGTTGAATAAAATCAAAAGCCTTGGCCTCTTGGGTTAGTTGAAGCATCTGGATGAGAGCTGGGAGCTGCAGCATGGCGCAGGGGAGTGGACAGAAATTCCCGCTTGTGCAGTGGTTTTCTGATTAAATAAATAAGTATGTAGAAAGTAAAGATTCCTCCTGTCCTCCTCCACCTCTCCACCCGGCACAACTCCTCTGGTCTGTGCAAGGAGGAGGGGGATGTGAGTGTACTCCTTATCTTCTCAAAACCTTAGTGCTTCGGAACAAAGCCCAAGGGCCACCTTGTGCAATACCAGCAGTTCTGCACATTCAGAGATCATGACTCAGGCTTCTCCAATGCCTTGAGGGAGATCGGCATGTGGAAGGAAGTAAATGGGTGGTGAAGGCTGTCACTGGAGTGCCAGACCTGCAGTCTGTTCAAGTACAGGGGTGCTGGGTGCTGCTGGGTTCACACAGTGAAGCTGTTACTGGCTCCTCTGGAGCTGTTACTGGCTCGGGAGCTTTGTGGGCTAGACTCTCCTCCTGCCCTGGAGATCTTACAGTCCAGAGCAAGGTCCCACGTACCATATACCTGTTATTTAGAAGCAGATGTTAATCCTTCAGTCCTGGGACTCATTAAGCCATTCGCAGTGCCCTAATGAATGTGATTCCCAGTAAAGGGGCAGGTGGGTGCAAGGTCCCTCTCTGCTGCTTTCCCATCCGCAGGTGAGGGGAGAATGGGCTGTCCAAGCAAACCTTGGTCCTTGGGCAGACCCACTGCCTGCAGTCGAGGACTGCCATGGGCGTGCTGAAACCTGATGTTCCTGATACCAGACCTGATTGCAGATAAATGCGGCACTGGAGGTTTGGGGGGGAAATGCTGTTCTGGGCAGCAGGTGGGGTTTGTGGGTTTGGATGGCAGGTTTCTTTTTTTTTCCCTTAAGGGACCTTGGCAACTAGGCTTTTTCTCTCATATTTGTCAGTACTTTTCTCTGCTTTTCTGCGTGGGAAACTGAAGTTGAACCGAGCATCTGCTGCTGTCTATGTTTAGAGATGGGACATGAAAGAGACTTTAGTCTGATTTAGTATGTCTCTTCCTATGAAACCCTCCAGCTCAACTGCCCACTGCCTTCCAAGGCTGCGAGGGCTGGCAGTGCCTGATGGTTGCTGCAAAGATAAATTGTTTATCAGGAAAAGGGTTGTAGCCTCTAGTGAACACTAAGCAGTGAGTGCACATATGTTTCCATTCCTGTGTATTTCATTGTGTATAGAGGGGCCATACACAAAAGCATTAGAAGTGAGTTGAAGTGCAGGCAGCTCCAATGGGGTCATCAGTTCCCCATCTCTGCTTCAGGCTCCCTTCTCAGCAGATTCTTTTTCCTGGAGGGATGGGAAGCTTGAGACTGGTTATGTGAAGCTCTGCACCTCTTTAGCTGGTTGGGAGCGACTTGGCAGCTTTGTTTGGGGGCTGTTTGTACTGGCACCTCTGGAGTACGGCGTGCGCTGTCAGGGATGCTCAGCTCAGAGCAAAGCTGCAGTGTGATTTAGCCCAGGATTGCCTGCTCGAGGCTATAAATAACCTTCCCAAGTGCCACAAAAGTTCTCATCTGAAACAGTGGCATATTTCTGCCATACTCGTTAAGTCAGTTCACAGGCTGCTTAGTGAAGCTTTTAGGGAAAAAGAGAAAATCTCTGCTGGGATTTGGCAAAGCTGTGTGTGCCCAGACTGTGGGTCCCAGCTGGGCACTGCATGGGCTCAGGCAGATGCCGGAAGGGCCTGAGGAAGATGCAATGGGGGTGGGATGCTCCCAGCCCTCTTTCTGGCCACTTAATTGCTTGGGTCTTGCGCGTCCTGTCCACAGAATGCGTGTTAGGGCTGTAGCTGGGTGTAAGCGCAGGAAGCTCAGCCCTGCATGGGGGGCAGCTGCGGGCTGTGTGGCTGGGTGGGGTACGCAAACAGGAGCGAGAGGACAGCCCTACTTCATTGGTATGGAAAAACTCCAGCTCTCTGACTGCACCCACTCACCCTGTGCCCTGGTGTCCCTGCCGCAGGGCTGCATCCTGCTGCAAGGGTGTCTCCCCTTATCACATGAGCCCTTGTTTTGGCTGTTGAGAGGGGAGGGTGGGTCCTGTGCGCATGGCTGTGGTAGGTGCTGGGTCTTGTCTTGGGACCCCCAAGAGCTCCATGTTTCTGTGCAGCTCCTAGGCAGTGCAAGCACTTGTAGGCTCAGCAGGCAGAGAAGCACTAATACCCTTAGGGCATCAGATTGACCAGTGTGGCCTGGCATGAGGTGTCCCTGTGTTAATGCCCATGGTCTGGTTGCATAGCTCTGATGGGTTGATAGGTCTGACATGCTGTGTTAAACTACCCAGCGCCCAGGGCTGGTGTCCTCAGGGTGCAGAGCCCTGTTAAAGAGGACTGGGCAGGTCCAGCTCAGCAGAGAGCCCCCTGCACCCTCCTACTGGGCTCAGGCTAGAAATGTGGGGCTTTTTTCCATTGAAGTCAGCTGGCATCCCGACTTTTCCATCCCCTTTGGCCTCTGAGCTTGCACCACTGCAGTCTGAGTAAACTTCCCCCTTTTCCTTCCAGCAGGGCTGGATGTTCCTGGCATGCAGGGCAGAGCCAGGCTGTGCCAGCCTAGCCCTGTGGCTCCCTGGGCACAGGCTGTGTGTGGGCAACAGGAGAGAAGGAACACTGGGATAGAGAAAGTCCTGGGAACTGGATTTCTCCTTGTTTTCCCTAATGGCAGCAGCTTGGGAAGAAGCTCTTATAAGCCAGCCTGCAGGTAGGGCACTGGGGAAATAAAGAGGCTTCTGATTTTAGGGTGTATGGCTGGGGATTGGTGCCCAAGCACTTTGGCCCTTGCTTTGTGGCTCAGACGTGTGCCATGGTGCCTATGTCTCAGTACCTGGTGCAGCCTCACGCTGCCCTGAACGCCACAGAAACCTTGGGACCCTCGTGGCTCGTATCCAAGCTGGCTGCTGGTACCTCCAGGAATCCCTCCCCAGCCCAGGTGGAGGACCCCCTGCTTGAACAAGACTCTCCTGTCCCTGGGGATGGCTGTGTAGCCCGTGGTGTGATGCCCCAGCCTGGGCTGGTGCCACATGTCTCCTCTGCCTGCGCTGTCCTGCTGCCTGCTTGCAGCTCCTCTGAAGGAGCAGCGGCTCCTCATCCCTGGCAAGCTCTCTGACTCAGGGTGGCTTTTGAAGCTGGAAACCTGGCTGCCAGGCAATCTGGGCTCCTCCTGTAAGTTGGGTATGATTCAGCCCTCACCTTTGCACACAGTATTGGGCCAGCAGAGCAGCGGTGTGCCTCCCTTGGGAAGGCGGCAGCTCCTCTCCAGAAAGGCTTTTGCTGCCCACCACTGCCCATCACCTGCAGGGGATCTCATCAACACCCCTTGGAAGGTGTCTCCCTGTCAGGGATGCAATTGGCCTTCAGCTTTCCAAAAATATCTGCTACCTGCTGCCACAGAAAAAGCAGCTTCTCAAGAAAATTCACTTCTGACAGAGTAGAAAACAAGCAGCATTAAAAAACCTCAAGGAAAAATGAGAAACTAAGTGACTTGAGCAAATACTGCTTTGGCAAAATGCTCTCCTTTGTTTTGTTGTTTTCTTTCTTCCTCTGGCCAGGGGAGGACTGGTATTTCCCTAAACTGGACAGGTCTTTTGTAAGCCCTGGGCAAAGGGTGCATGGTGTGGGCTGTGTCTGGAGGCCCCTTCTAGCCATGACTGGGACAGACAGGGGACCCTGTTTGTATGGGAGGGGGACAGCAAGCAAGCTCCCTTCTGGTGCTGAGAAACCTGCTGGGTGACAGCCACCAAGCCATGGCAGGGAGAACGGTCCTGGAAGGACCACTGGAAGGCTGGATCCCACACACAAGGCTGAGGAGCAGCAGGGTGCCCAGGGAACCAAAAGCACCCTGCAAATAGGTCCTTTGTGCCTGCCTGCCGTGCTGCTGGTTGACGCAGCCTGAGCAGGTCTGTCCGTTTGCAGTGCGAGAGCTGCCTTTGTGGGGCTGCCAGAGAACCTCCTTACAGTAGGGACCCCCTCAGCCGCCCATTCACTGGCACTCTGAGCGAGTGGCCTTTCTTCTCCTAATTGGGCTGGGAGGACGGGGCTGCCTGCGGCTGCCCTCCCCACCCCGCCAGCCGTGCCTCCTGCCTTCAGAGCATGGAGATCGGTGACCCCCTGATCCTGCCTGGCACATGGCAGCAGGAGGGAGGATCCACCTCTGCCCCTATTTCCTGGCAGGGTGGTGGGGCCATGGGTCTGGAAAATCTGTGACCTGCATACGTACATACGGTTTCCTCCTTGGTTCCCAGGGGCTTGGGGAGGGTGGGTTCTTTCTTGGGTTCATTTTCTTTGTCAGCTCTCTTTCACACAGCTTTATTTTCTTTCCTTTTGTTGCGGGTGCCTTCCTTTCTCCTCCCCATGCTCAGACCCAGCCCTGCTGCCTTCCTTTCCTGCCGGGTCAACCTGCTGGCATGGATGCTGGCCCGGATGCTCGCCCAGATGCTGGCCTGAGGCTTGGGAGATGGAACGTGGGCCTCTGTGGGGACCAGGGCCACTGCTGCATGTGGCACGTTGCTTGAGGCACATGGATTTTGGAGTAAGACAAAAGCCCATGGCTGGGGTCCCCGGGGCTTCTGCCCTGGGAGTGAAGAGCTGGGTTTCAGTGTTGGAACGGGATGAATGGAGAGTTCTGTACCCTGCTGCTTTGTTGATCTTTGCTTCTGCCTTGCCTGCTTTATCCCCACACCTCTGCCTGAAATGAAGGTTGGTGCTGTGAGTAGGAGGGCTGGAGGAGAGCAGAGCAGGAGCTCTCTCTCGAGCTCCTCGATACACTCACTGCCTGCAAATCACCGGTAAATACAGGTGGTTTCTCAGGCCATCCCTGCTCCTTGCCTGAGAAATAGTTGTTTAGCTGAAAGGCTGACCTCTTAACTCCACATTTTTTGGGCAACACTCACCACATTGTGAAGGGCTACTCCTCTGCAGTGCAGTTCCCGCGTATGATTTATGCCCGGAAGTCAAAAATAATCTGCGGAGACTTTGTCCATCTGTTGAGCTTAGTGAAACATGCAAGAAATACCTGCCTCCAGAGCGGAGGAAGAGGTGGGTGTTTTCAGAGTTGTGAACACACTAATTGTGTGAAGTGAGCCCACGCTGGGGCAGGAGGTGCCACAGGCTCTGGTGGGGACACACTCCCACAGGATGCAGGATGCAGCAGGATGCCTGGGAGCCCAGGTTTGGGAGCAGAGGCAAATCCTCCATGCTTTGTGACTGGAGCCCCTTGATTTGGGTACATGTGAACATGGGCTGGAGGAGAATAGCTGAAGAAAGGGGTGTAGATAGGACAGCATCAAGACATTCCGATTGCTGGTGCTGTTTCCCACGATGCCCAGTCCCAGGAGGTGTCTGATTTCTGTTCCATCACTTGCTTATGGGGCGGCCCAGCCCTCCCAAGCTCACACATGCAATTACAGGCATGACTGAGTGTTGCTGCTGTGGTCACCAGCCAGGAGGTTGGCATTGCTCAAATTCATGTGGCTGTGGGAGCCAGCAGAGGATGGGGCCATCTCCTGCCCAGCTTATAGCTGCCACCACTCACCTTGTCCTTCCATGTGGCTGCATTCTGTGCTTGCCTAGGGAAGGAAAACGCAGGGAGAAGGAAAGTGATTACCCCTCCAGTGGAAGTGAACTCATGCTGTCAGGAATAGCTAGAAGAAGATAGGCATCCTCTGGCTGCAAAAGTCTGTCCTCCTCATTTAAGCCAAGAAGCGTCCATTGCAGGTGAGTGGGAAGCAGTGCTGGCTGGTCCCCTGCAGAAGAGCAGCATGGGGAGGCTTGGTGGCAGAGGGGCCATGCCACTGAGGCTTTTTCTTGGCAATGGAAGGTGGGGAAAGGTCTCTTCCTTATATACTGCATGGGGACCCTGTGCCTATGGCCTTAGCCCTTCTCCTCGTCTCCTAATTTTTATTGATGGTTTCCAGACTTTATATAAGATAAGGGAATTGATTGGTGTCAATGATGCTTCTCTTAATATGACCTGCACCTTTGAAGAGCGGGAAGGCTCTGCTTAGTTCAGTTGCTTAGGAGATGCAACTGAAAACTTACTGAGACCTGTGCTTCTGCAGTGGGGCATTCAGCGGTTGGGGTCTGGGCAGCTAAAGCCACGTTTGTCAGCAGTGTGCATCATGGGCTTTAATTCATGGTTACATAAAGCTGCCCTGCTCCATGGCAGCCTGCTCAGCATGTGACGAACACGCCAGCTGTTTGGTGTTTATTTTTATATCCTCATCTCTTCTCAGCACTGGCTGCCTGGTGCCGGTCGCTGGACGTCTGCCCCATCTACACCCGGGGCAGGAACCATGCAGGTAGGGATGGCCGCACCAAGTGGGTGGCCTTGTTGAGTTTGAGATGTGGAGGGTTAGCAAGGAGGGCTCTCTGGGACAGCATGCACACACAAAGCCCAGGCTTGCTTGTGCAGCCCCAGCACTGTGCCATGGATACAGATGGGAGCAGTGTCCCAGGGGAGAGGAACTGGGACTCCCGCAGTGATTCTGGGTGAGAAATAACCCTTCTTCATGGTCTCTGCCTCTATGGTGATCCCTAACACATGTTCAGCCATTTAAGCACCCATCTCAGAAATGTTGCTTGAAACCAGTGACCTTGGGTTTTCATGGTGTCAGTGAAGGTTATGGTTGTATTCACAGGAACACATAGCCCTGCTGGGTTTAGTGCCTGCGCTGCGCTGCCGAGGGTTACGTCAGCACTCGTGTGGAGATGAAGCATGGGAGCACAGCGGGCTAGTAAATAGACTCAAAACGCTTTTCTTCTAACTACACGTTTTTAGTGCTCAGCATTGACTCTTCATTGCTTGTCTGTTTTCTGAACCTTCTTCTGAATCTGCCCTCTTCCATTTTATCTTTAAAAAGGTTTTTGTTCAGCATCTCTCCGTGCTGGGTCGCAGTGGCGCTGCCTTTGGTCCCCTTTGAATAGCAAAGCGGCTCCATTATTCTGGAGGCTTGGCCTGGAGGCTCAGCATCGCTGCAAAAACAGCCAAGGGTTTGGCAGGGCTGTAATTAAACACTGAAGTGCCTGTCACAGGACAGGTTGCTCCAGCTATTTTAAGGATATTCCAATATCCAGGTCTATAGTAGGTGACTCAGTGCTATACTGGCTTATAGCTACATACTTTGATCACAGTACAGATGAATGAGGTCTGCTGGCCTGATTACTGAAGTTACTTTATTGTTAGAAACAGGGCTGCTGAATCCTTGAGGCATTGTGTTGAGGGAACATCTTCATGGTGGGAGGTCTGCGAGGCTTCAGGTGCAGTAGGCAAAAAGCTACCTATTTCCCAGAAGTGACTGTGGGTTCCCTCTGGGGATGCAGTTGGAGCCATGGTGGGATCATGATGTTTCTGGTGCCATGGAAACTTGACTAATTTGCTCTTTCGGTCTCTCCAGTACATTGGGAGCCTGGATGTGCCACGGCCGAACAGCCGGGTGGAGATCGTGACAGCCATGCGGCGGATCAGGGTGAGTGTGGCAAGGATGCTCCTTCCCCCTCTGTGATGGGGCAGTGGGGACACTGCTCCTCCATCTACACTTACAACCTTCTCTTGCATAAGTCCTGTCCTCCAAGTTATTTGTAACTGTGTATTTTTCACTGTCCCTCTCTCCACTGAGCTCTCCATGTAACCCAAGCACAATACCTTCAAGCTTCACGTGCCACACTGTTACGTTTGGAGCATCCCTGGCACTAGCTGTCCCCCATGGTACCTGGTATCTTGCGTGTTGTGGCTGAGGTTAAATGCAGCCTGAGCCGTATCGGGGCTGTATCCATGCTCACGGTGCTGCATCCTGTGCAGAAGCGTGTGCTGCAGAGGCAAGGAGGGGGTGGAAGGTGGGTGTGGGATGAGGGGCTGTTGGCACTGGATGGAAACTGTAGCATGTCCACGATTCAGAGGATTCCCTCGTGTCAGTCCCAATTCGAAAGTAACAGCAAACTACTTGTGAAGGGGCACGTTTGTGTTTTACCGCTTGCATAAGCACTTCAGCTGCATGAAAATACGGGTGCTGCCTCGATAACGCCAGCATGTTAGTGCCCGGTAAATGGCAATGTGCAAATTATAGCACTGAGTAACAAGCTGTGGGGCCTGCCAGCAGTGAGCTTGTCTAACAGTGAGTAGGTCAGGGAATGTCAGCTGGCAATGAAGTCATCTAGCTTCCTAAAATAATTACAGTCAGGATATGGGGCACTCTCACCATATAATGCTTGGCCAATAGCCAGGAGAGGAGCTGCTCTTCTGATCCCTGGCCTCTTGCCTGCACAATAGAAGGGGATCAAGGACAGGTTGGGAGGCCAGCAAACCACACAGCCGGCAAGCTTGCTGCCCCCAGGCTTAAAACAGAAGGAGCTTGACTGCTTTTCACATGAGACAGCCTTTTGGGCCGTGGTTGGATTTTGGCCTGACAATTTTGAGGGCTTAGATGAACCCTAGGGAAACACCCCCCCCCCCAACCAAATAAAACACCAGAATGTCCTTGTTGACCAATATAAAGAAACTTAAGTATAGTCTAGAAAATTAATAGATAAAGCTCTGAATCGCAGAGAAGGGACACAAATTAGGGTAAAATAATGATTTCTCATGGTGAATGATGTGCTCAAAATGTGTGCTCAGGTGTTACTGATCTAGTGTAAGATGGGAGAGATGCAAGTCATTGAAAGGCCATGATTTTGCAGATGAGATCTGCCAGAGAGACTTTTAATGTCTGTTTATTTGTTGTGGGATGTGTTTGTAAAGAGGATACCAAGATGGTTTGTGTGACGGGAGTTTACATGTATAGCCCTTCCCTGGTTTCCCATGTTCTGCACTGGCCTTGCACCCAGCAGCAAGATGGTACTGTGGCACTGCAAGGGCATTTGCTGGCTGGGCTGGTGCCTGAGGCTGGTTTTGGCTTGGCTGGAGGTCAAGGAATGTGTCCCCTTCTTAAAGCAGAAGGGTAGTTGTGTTCTTTAAGGAATAAAGTAATCCCCAAATATTGGCATGGGGAAACCAGAGGAAGAAAAATTTTATTTAGGCACAGAAAGCAAGTGATGGGAGATCATCAAGAACAAGCTGCAGTGGTTCTGTGTGTGATACGTGAAGCAGCTGCTGACCCTGAGGTTTTGTATGGTTTTAATGCAGTTTAGGGGAATGTGCTGTGTCCCAGTTTGTGCAGAGTCAGTCACTGTTGGTGAAGGAGGGGGAGTTTCTGCTGCAAATCCCCTTTCTCAGTGGTGCCTTCACCCTGGCTGCTCACTGGGCTTTGCCTCTATTTACTAAATATATAGATGTGGGGAAGCACCCTGCCCAACACTGAGGGTGCCAAGGGGGAGAGCATCCTGGAAAGCCCCCCATAACTGCTTGTGCTGAGCTGAGAGCAGGGAAAAACGGGGCCATGAGTAGCAGCTGCCTCTCCTCCATGGCAGTTGGGACTGGAGGGTGAGCATCTTGAGCCTGGCTGAGCCTGGCTTCCTCATGGCTTCCTGTTTAGATAGAGACCTGACCCTCTCAGGTCAGAGAGGAGGCATAGCCAGCATTGCTGGGATTCCTGTTCCGGGCTGGGATCTGCCGCCCTGCTACCACTCTCCCAAGAGCAAACCAGAGCAATGGCAGAACATCTCCACCAGAGCAAGATGTATATATTAAGTCCAAATCTAGTCCATTTTGTGGACCTGGGTTGAGAGGGAGTCGGAGAGCAAGAGCCCAACTGATGCATCTTCCCAGCTATAAATGACAACAATAACTATATATTTTTTTATATTGTCATTATGCAAATGTATGCAAATGCTTTCCTCTTTGTGCTCCTGGAATGTCTCCAGTGCTGCCAGTGCTACCTAGCTGGGGCTTGGCACGGTTGTTCTAGAGAATTTGGGATCATCCTTTTTTTGCTCCTTGTGTTGCTGAGTGCAGCTTTAATCTAGGTTTTCTTTGGTGCCAGAAAGGATGAAATCCTTTATAGGCGCTTCTTAAAAGCAGCTTCTGTGGAAGTCTTCTGCAAGGCTGTTTCTGGGAAGAGTCCAGCTGAGTTTTGCAAGCTTAAAACAAGCAGGCATTTCAAGCACTTTAAAATATAGCTCCTCTACACCTCCTACTCTGTCAGGTACATCTGATTTTGTGGGGCTTCTGCTGCTTTGCATAGCTGAGCTCTATCTTAGCAAATTGGCAAAATTGTTGAATTTCAACTAGCTTGTTTTAAAATAAGATTTTGCATCGCCTGCAAGCCACATGCACAGTCGGACTGGTGTGAAAATTGATGCATGTGGCCAGTTATTTGTGTAGAGCGCCTGGTGTCATATTGATCTCATTTAATTAAAATATTTCTGAAATACTCCTGTTCCTGCAATGGGTAATTTTTAAAAGTGTTAAGTCATTTACAATGATGCCTTCTTTTTCCTTTTCTTTCATCATGCAAGGAGCAGCATGGCTGTACCCGACGTAAAATGGAGCAGGATTTGAAAGCGAGCTGGCCCTGTGTGCATGAGAGCCCTGCCTTGGGGCAGCCCTCCCCTGGCTCCTGTGGGGGACCTGCATGGTGGGCAGAGGGCTGGCTGGGAGATGCTCGGGTTTTGGCTGCCTGAAGAGCACAGCCTGCTCTTTGCCAAGCCATAGCACTCAGCGTGAGGTGAATTATCTGTGAGCTAATGACTTGACCTGATTATCTGAGATGAACAAGATTATGTTGTATTAGATCTGGGAGGAACTGAAGGGATATCTGTAATAATTTCAATTGCTCTTTCAGTGCTCTGACAATCGCAGTAAAAAGGGTGAAGACTTACAGGCAAGTTCACTGTATTTCTCCCAGCAGCACCAGTGCCACTTAACTTGATAATAAAATAATGGCTAGTCTGGTATTGCTAACAACATGCTGCCTACTCAATTGCATGAAATAGGTCAGGATCTCATCCTGTGGTGAGTATTTCATCAATAAACTCACATTCACCAGAGCACCCATTTGACCAAGATTGCCCATAGGGGAGAGATGGTTTCCAGGAGGATTGGCCAAAGCATGGTGGCCCTGGCTTGGCTGTCCCATTTAACACCATGGCCAGGATGTGACGAGTGCTTTCCAGTGAAGTTTTGAAGGTTACTGGCAGCATTAAGTAGTGCAGGTTGTATATATGTTCTGTTGTAATGCACATATAGTAAACTTACAAGTTTAAGGAGGAAAATTACTCCATGTGACAGAGGGCAGGCTTCTGAATTGGTGAGAAGGTGTGAAGTGTGAGCCATTAATGCTGGAAAACAAGGTCTGAGGCCCAGAGGAAGCAGGGTAAGGATGGGGTTTTGAGCACTGTTTGCCAGAGGGACTTTGGGAAGGTGCTTCCTGGCAGACATGAGCAAGTACTGCCTGTGCCGGCTGTCTGCTGGTCTTGCTAGGTCACATGGTGGCAGGAATGATGGGGCTCAGCCAGACGTGTGACATAGCGGGTCCTG
>NW_009924037.1:1444-27954 GCF_000696875.1 Nestor notabilis | reverse complement strand
CTTTCCCTGGTAGCTGGCTTTGTGAATAAGTCATGATAAACTCATTGCTTTTTGACTTCCAGCAATGACCTAGCTAAGAGTTCTCTCCCAGGCTTAGGGCAGCAGCATGTCTCTTGTGGCCAGGCTCCAAACCATGGTGGGGAGGAGAGCTTGATGGCAGGGGGTCCAGCCTGAGAAAGAGCAGGAGTTTCCTAGTTGGTTGGTGAGCTTGGTTGTGGAGCCCGCGAGGATGAAAGAAACCATAACCCGGATGGAGGAGCATGGTTTGGGAAAGCTGATGAGCCAGAGATGCATGCTGGTGTGTGGTCTTCCCCACACCTCCTGCCTCTCTGAGCACTTCTGCTCTGGGCAAGTGTCCTGTGGGCAGGTGGTGCTCAGGGCTCTGGCAGGAACATATCAGCTGATGTGGGGCATACCAGTGTGAGCAGCAATGCCCTGGTGGGTGATGCTGACCTGTAGCCACTCAAATGCCTTTGAGATGTCTGGGAGCCAAGTAGGCACCAAGCCCAGGGCAGAACTGGAGCTGCTGCAAAAAGCTGGGTGGCAGCAGTGCCTCTTGTCCCCTGTGTTCCTGTCGTGCATCCTTGCCCTGTGTTTTCTTGGGTTGGCCTTTCCTTGGTTGGGCTTTCTTCCTCCTCTTGGGACCTACAGTGTCTCCCTGTGACTCAGCTGGCTCCGTGGCTGGGGACTTTCCTCACCATCACTCTCAGTGAGTCATGTTTCCAGCTTGCTGATGCCATCATCTGAGACATCAGCAAGTAACTGCTTGGAGCTCAAGGGAGAAGAAGGGGAATAACATCTGCCAGACTCCCTGAACGCGGGGGAGAGTGCAGACCTTTGGCATTGCTCCTTCCCAGCCAGTGGTGCCCTGCCAGCTCCCACCCCTTCTCTAAATTCATGTGCATGTGAAGTCATTGCATAGATGTCTGTCCCTTTTTGTACCATTATGCTCCCTTCTGTTCCTCCCGTTTTACACTTGATCTTCCTCAGAAATGTTTCTTCAGACAGGCTTTAAGTGTTGCACTAATGGGCTTTGTTACCTGTCAGGCTCAGCAGAGCATGTGCAGGAGTGTCAGTGTGTGCTGGAGACTTGCTGTTGGCTTTCCATGGCTCCTTCCTTAGAGGCTCCCCATGTTGCACACATGGTTCTGGTAGCACAGCAAACGCAGCTTGGTGCCAGGGCTCAGCTGCTCTAGAAGCAGGGAATCTGGCACTGCAAACCTTGCTTTCAGCAGGGACATGGTGTAGCTGGAGCACTGACACATGTAACATCTGTAGTACTGCAGGTGCTGCAGCAGCTGCTGGTGGTGCCAAGGTGTCTCTCCTGTTCTCTGTGCCTGCTCTGGCTTCTCCTCCTGCCTAGAAAGGAGTGATCTGTTGCACACTCAGGCTGATGGGCATGAATGGAATTAGCCTGGCTGTCAAGGA
Organism: Nestor notabilis; assembly: GCF_000696875.1. Taxonomy (NCBI): domain Eukaryota; kingdom Metazoa; phylum Chordata; class Aves; order Psittaciformes; family Psittacidae; genus Nestor; species Nestor notabilis. The sequence goes on along the minus strand of NW_009924037.1, from coordinate 26,526 downwards.
AGAGGTCTGCAGCTTGTTCTGTGAGATTTGGGGTCACGAGAGCATTGGCAATTGCTGTTTGTGAGGTTTTGAAGAGTACTTATGGCAACCATCATCCTTTGATAGCTGTCTTCTCCTTTAGCAAGGTGACAGGGCTGCCTTTGATTGCCTGACCTTCTAACTTGCATAAACCTCTGCAGAAAGTACTGCTATTGAGGGAAAGGGCTGTATTCAGTGTCATCAGCCATAACATACCCAGGCCAGCACTCTCTATCCCTGCCATGGTCATGAAGAGGTGACAGCCGCTTCTGCTGCTAGAGGCTTGCTAGCAAAGGTAACCATCTCCACTTATCTTTGTATTTTAAAGTAAATTCCTAACTGTGCGTAAGGATAAGCTCCTAGTTCACCTGAGAGGTTGTTGAGGTGAGAAAATAGGTTTAAGAGGGGAACACTGAGGTGTGGCTGATTTCAGGGTCTGCAACTCATGCTGGTATCTACCGGCACTTTCCTGGTGAGCGTAGTGGATTGCTGGCCCTGTCTCTCTTTTCCAATCCTCTTAAGTTAGTGTCTCCTCACATTCATGGCATTGCTTTTATTTGGGGTTTCTGTCTTCTGGTTTACTGCAAGATGGATCTTTTTAATGTTTTTTAATAAATCAAGGGCTTTCAACAGTTTGCTGCCCTTTTATTCTTGGGCAGCGCTTTACTCTTGGGATGAAGTGGATTCCAGATGCTCTCCTGTGCTGACTGCTGAAGCTGATGTATGGACCTGAGCACAAGGGATGCAAGTGGCTGCATCCTGAGCAGCCACCTTCTCCAGCCAGGCGTGAGTGTGTCCAGAAATGGTACCTGGCTCTTGCTCTGTGATTAACGGGAGAAATAGCTTAGGAAGAAGGGAACAAAGACTGAAAACACCTCACAAGCAGGAGGTCAGGGTTAAAGCAATATTTAGTATCTGTTTTATGGATGCAAAACCAAGACACAGGGAGACTGAGTGACTTGTCAGGCTCCTTCTGAAGAAGGCATCCCTGCGCAGGGAACCAGACTGAATTAAACTTGAACCAACCTGAAATCAACACTTTAAATGCTATTCTTGTGTATGATCCTTTCTGTTCTGGTGCTTCTCTGCTGGTACTCAAAGCCAAGGACCCCTTGATTTAGATTGTTGAAGTATTGTCCTCTCAGAAGAGAGGCAAAGCGTGGAGCTGCAGCCTTGCAAAAATAAAATAAAATAAAAGCCACATGCCCCAGTTTCTTCACTGCTAAAATTAATTCGTGGTGGTTTTGGCTTGGTGCAGCAGGAAGATGTTCCAGGGGATGCTGTACACCAAATGGCCAAGGGGGAAGAGCAGCGTCAGAGCCTGCCTCGCAGCCTGCAGCAAGGTGAGAAGGATTTTGGCACGGGGTTTTGTGGCTGTGAGAGCTGTAAGGGTGGGTTTGTTATGGCCTGTTCCTGCGGTGCACGGGAGCAGAGGAAAGGATCTCATCTGTTTAAGAGGAGAGGCTGCAAAAGCTATTGTGTGAGCTGGTCTGTGGAATGGATCTTGTTTAATTAGGGAGCTGGAGGAAAGAATGCGTCTATTGTAGGACAGCAGAAGAACAAGCACAGCCGAGAACAAGATAAAGGAGCCGAAAGCGCATTCTCCCAGTCCCAGTGAAGGGCTGTAGCATGCAAAGCACAATGAAAGCCCTGGAGGTCCCCTGCCCCCTCTTGCCTGCACCTCCTCGCCCTGTGGGGAGGCTGCGATGGCCACACAAGGGCTGCTGCTTTCAGCATGACATTGTGGCCAGACACTGTCCCCAGCTGCTCTGGTGTCCCTGTAGGTGATAGCCAGTGGGTGATGTGCTTCAACTGGGATTTTTGGAGGGACTGGACTTTCCCAGGCTGGAGTGACGTCTACCCAGGCAAAGACTCTAGATGAAGAACATAGCCAAATTTGGATGAATTTTTAGAGAAGAAAATGTTTCCTTCTCAGGCAAGGCTTCCCTGATGGAGAATGAGGACCCTAGTGATTCTTAATCTGTCACTTGGTTTCACCAGCATGAGTTTAACACGGTGGGAAGAAGACCCCAGTTCTCCTGCCATATGCTTGCCTATAGAAACTGCTGTTCTGTTTCAGCAGAAATGGCAAAAATAATCCTGAAGTCAGTATTTCCCACAGGAAACTCCAGCAAAGATGGTTAAATTTCAACATAACTCTTTTTAGTTAAAGAGCCCAACGGTGATCTTTTACAGTGGTATTCTTGGATTGCAATACTGATATGCATTATGGAAAGCCATCTCTTTCTTTGTCCCTTCAAAGGCCTCCAGTTTTGTTTTGGCATTTGCTCCTATGACATTTTCTACTCCCTTGTAACATGATGGATGGGACTGGTCTGGACTCCTTCAAACACTCCCTGATTCCCAGGAACTTCAGGGTTGTGTTTGTATCTCTCCAGTACTGGAAACACAAAGAGCACATTTTTGCTGATCTCTACATACAGGCTAAGAAATCCTCAATATCTAAAAAAGAGAAATGCAGGCTAATAGGCCCTGGTGGTGAGTGTGGTTTGGGGTGCAGGTTCTATTGAGCTTCCTGTGAAAAAAAAAAAAAAAAAGATGTGTCTTTCTGTGGTTTGAATGGATCCAACTTCAACTCCCAACTAGTCCATTTTCTGCATTTGCCCGAAGAGCTTTTGGCATGAGGAAGCTCTCTCTGAGTGCCAAGTCTGAGCTATGGACAAGCCCCCTCCTAGCCTACTTTTTGGATAAGGTAAGAGTTTGTTTTAACCCCTGGGACTGGCAAACCTGCCTCATGTTCTTGTTGCTTTTTTCTAAACTCTTTTCTATTGCTTCTTGGAAGTGTGTGATAAAGCAGAACGTATTAAGTCAGGATGGATTATATTAGTAGTGATTTCAGCAGTGCCATGTTTTGAGACAGTCACCTTTCTATTTTGCTGCGTGTTGCCCTGTTCATGGGCCCAGGACCACACTCTCCTCCTAGTGTCCTTTCCACTGGCATGACACCTTTTGATGTCTTCAGGGGGTTTTTTTAGATGCATTTTTGCATCTTGTGGATGCAGCTTCTGTTCCTTTTTCTTCTGGGAGGCTGTTTCGCCAGTGCCATATAAAATCAGCCTGAAGTGAATAGATGCCAAATTCCTGTATGCTTAACCCTAGATAGCAAATACTTTTCTTCCAGACCTGCATAAAAATGAGCATTGCTGTGCTCTCGTTGCTGTGGGGTTTCCTGGATGTACAGCAGTATGCTGTCAACTGTCTGTCATTGCTTCATTTGGGGCTCCACCAGTGAGGTGGGTTTCAGCTCCTCAATCTGGGCTGTGTTTGTCAAAACACATGAAGAGGGGAAATGGCAATATATTCTCTTTAGTTTCTTAGCAAGCCTAATAGCTTTGTGAAGTACGCTTCTAATTTCATTGGTATAGTTTAGGATTTCAGTTTACATAGAACCAGTGCTGTGCTGAGTTGTACTGCAATCCTTTTGCTTGATATTAAGTTCTGTATTGGCTGTTTTCTAACTCTGCCTAAAATCTTGGAACTTTCACTAGCTTAGAAATTTTTTCTATGATTCTTTCTAAATCTCTCTTAAGACATTATTCTCACTTATTAACATGTAGAATTTAGTGAATGATTTTTAATACATGCATTACTTATTGCCGAAATAGGAGCCATGAAACAAGTGTGATATGAACAATTACCTCTTTTCTCCAGTATACAAGCTGGAAACATTGCTGAGCACCATCAGCATCTAATGAGCCCCAAAGGGCTGGCTTGTTTCTGATGTGTTAAGCATTTAATGCTGCTACTCATTCATTCTTCATTAATTGTCTGAATTCAAAATTGCTGATTTAGTTACAGTACTACCAGCTTGCTTTCCTTCAGTTTCTCACTGCTCTTCTGCTTGGCTGTTCTCATCTGCCTTCTAACTGGTCTTGCTCAAGCTTTTGTGCAACTGTGGGAGAGCAACTCTTTGGTGAGCAGTAAAAAAATACCAAAGTAAATGCTGTGTTTCACAATGTGGGGTGTAAATCTCACTGTGTTCTGATCTGGCTCACTCTGCTGAGCTGACACCTTCCTGAAGCGCTGCGTGGGTACGTTCTTACGGTGCCCCTCTCTTTGTCGCTGCCCTGTGGGTGAATTCACAGTGACTCTGCGCTCTTCCACGGTGTCAGCCCTGCCTCTAGCCCCCTCCTTGCAGGTGGGGATGATCTCGGCTGCCTTGAGGAGGGGGTGCCTTAGAAAGAAAGCATTTGGGGAAGAAAGCAAATCTTGAACTCAGAACTTTTGTTTGCCGGCTGAGGTGGAGGAAGGTGCCTGGCTGGGCATTACCTGTGCTGCTCAACACCCAGCACTCCCGGGGCCCCACAGGGCACTGGGGAATGTCGATGCCAGGAAGATGCAGGAGTTTGATTAGGGATTACCATAAAGAGTATGACTAAACTATTGCAAATGACAATGCTTTTCTTTAAGCCAAGCTCATTCTAGCACATGGGCTCAAACCCAGTGTAGGCTGGATGAACAGAGGCCATTTCTAGGCTCTTGTGGCTTCTTACCTTCTTCAAAGAGTGATTGCGAGGAGCTGTTGCCGAACAGTTTGTACACTCACTGCCTTTGCTCATAGGTTGAACCTATGTGTATTTGATTAAAAACACCACAAATTCCAGTCAGATGTGGGGTTTTCAAGGAATGTGCTTCTGCTTATTTTAGCAAAAGGTGGTAAATATTAAGATGTGTACAGCTCATCTCTTGTGTCTCCAGGGCTGTGAACAGCAGAGCCTGCAGACGTGTGCAGAGTGTGCCCCTTGTTTTTGTTAACGGAAGGGAGCAGCTCAAAGCCTGGCTATTTCTGTAACCAGTTTGACCAGTATCCGATAGCACCCTCCCACTTGTTAATTCACATGTGCCATGCTCGGTCATCAGAGATGGCAGCCATGTGAAGGCAGGTGGGAGCCTGCTGCCTCCCACACAAGTCCAGTCCATGCTGTTGTTGCTTCCTTGGATTTCTGAAAGGGGTTTAGAGATGTTTTCAAGGCTGGGAGATAGCCTGTGTCTCCATTGACCTTCATGCCTGGCTGAGAGAGGCTGCTTTTCCCAGCCCATGAGCAGTCGCTTGCAACTCAGAGCCATTGCTATGTCTACCCAAGCTAAGGGAAGAATGTTGTCTGTGCTGGGATGGGGTCCGCAACTTTGTCTTATAAGCTCAGTATTAGTTAAGCCTCAATGAAGCAAACGTGTGCACAGGGACCTGGTGGTGGCTTAGTTGAGCTGCTGGGTGGAGCTGAGGGATGTTGCTGGGAAGTGTGCTCCAGCCACCACCAGCTGCATCCCTTGCGTGCACCATGCTGCGGCATCCCCCTGCAGAGTGCTGGGCTTCCATGGCATGCGGAGTGGCTGCAGACTACTTTGGGAGGGGAGATAGACTGATGTGTCTCAGGTCTCCTTTGAATCTCTGATCTTAAGGAGGTTTTTAAATCACAACAATTTAAGACTGGGGCAGAGAGATATGGGACCCCTAAAGATTTCTTGTAAGGGAGGTAAATCATCTTGTAAATGGAAGTCTGCGAAAGAGGGGGTGAAAATGAGCTGTTATGCAGAAGAACTTCCTCTGTTTAACCCTATGATGGATATTGATTTAATTTTTACAAGTTCTGATTTCCCTGAGATTCCTGTGAAACTGCTTAGACTGAAGGTGGCTTGTGGATGTATCCCAGTTTGCCGGCTCATCTTGTTAAACCCGGAGGTAGTGAGGGGAGGTTGGAGGAAATGGATCAAGGCTGGATCCTAACAATGGATCTATTAGGAAATAGCAAACCGAGCAGAAAGAATTTATTGTGATGTATGTTATCAATATGTTTCAGTATTATTAGAAAACATATTTCATGTGATAAATGGATATATTATGATCCAGGGATTGTTTCAAAGCAGCAACCGTAACTCTGCTCTGCTGCTCTTGCAACATGGGTATTTTTAGACCCATGCCCATTTATACCCATCAGTACTTGAACCACCACATACAGTTACCAAAATTAAACCTGAAGTTGGATGGGAAAATAGGCACTGACCTTGTCAGTACAAACCAAAATCATATCTTATTTCAGACAAACACTTGCACCTCAGAGCAACATTTTCCCGTATGTGCAAATGCAAACTCTGAGGAACCATGGAAGAGTTTAAAAAGCATCGTTAAGCTCAAGAACGAGCATCCCATACTTCATTACTCCTCTCCCCCTTCCAAATTACTGCACCCTTTGATTGAAGTCTAGCTACTGGCAAAACCACCAGCACTGGAGTGTAGACAGGATGGTGGGGGAAATTTAAGCCTGAGGAGCAGCTCATATCTGAGCTGGCAGGATGACAGAGGTGTCCAGCATGTTTCCCCATGCCATGTTGCTGGTTTGCTGATGTAGCCAGTGGGAACCTTGGTTCTGCCCCCAAATGTCTCTCTGTGATTCCGTGATCTGCTGTGGGATCTATCCCTGCTGGCAAGCTGGTTTTGTCCCAGGTTTTGGCAGCAGGAGAGGGGAGCACAAGCAAAGTGACCACACCAGATGATCTTCACACTGTTGTCCTTTGTCTCACAGCGCAGGGAGGGAGCAGAGAGATGCTGCTGGCATCCCATAGATGAGTAACCTGCTGGTGCATGGTACATGGGCATGACTATGGCCATGGCCAGGTATGCACTTCACAGCTGCATATGGGAATTGATGTGGTAACATGTCCTCACTGGAGCTGAAATGGGATTGCATGCCCATGATGAGGGGTCAGTGGAGTCCTTGACAGGCAAAGGCAGCAGCACAGCATTTTGGTAGGGTGGCTTAAGGCAGTCTTCTAAAAATGCATTTTAGTCTGTTTATTACTGATCAGATTACTAGGCTAAGCACGTATGGCAGTGTGCTCTCCTCCAGCAAGCTCGAGTCCCCTGTGAGCTTAAAGTGAAGCCCAGAAAAGTGGACTGTCAGGTGTTTTGCAGCCTTGTCCAGAAATGTATCTTGGATGAAGCTGAACACCCTCTGGGGAGGTATCCTACTTCCCAACTGCTTTATACCCTGACATCTACTGCTGCCCCAGTAGAGCTGGGGTAATGCATGAGGGGGATGCAGGCTGGCAGGTGCCTTTCTGCTTTCAGGACAGGAACCCACAGCGGAAGGGATGCTCCATCCCTGGGTACCCTGCTGGCAGGACCCCTGGCTTTCTGCTGCTCTACCTGTCTGACAGCTGGGCTCTTAGGAGAGGCAATGCTGCCTCTGTTCCCTGCCACGTGGCAGACTGTGCCTAGCTGTCTGCTGGACACCACCCCAATATTCCCAGCCCTGTGTGGCTTGGATGATTAAGGACTTCTGATTTGTGAGGCTATACCTGGCCAGGTTGCATCTGTTTGCTACTGTGCCAAAGCTGTGTTTTAAATCATTCCCTTTTCCTCTTTAGTGCTCCTTTCTTTCTGCCACTGTATTTAGCCATACTGGTTATGGTCTCTCATTTGACTGAGATGGTTAGGCTCCTCTTGGAGGAGGCCAATGCTTCCTGGTGAAACTCACTGGGAAGCCTTTCTCTGTGCCTATTCTTCACCTCATGTTTGTCTGGGCTTGTGCTTCATGGTCCTGACAAGATCTCCAGCTTATTCTGCACAGTGGAGTTCCAGCTTGCTTGTCCTTATCAGACACAGTTGCACTTGATGGATCTCATAGTCATGCCACCAGGCCCAGCGCACACCACCTCTGCACCTGGCAAGCTGGGTGCAGTGTGTGCTGTATCTATGCATAGGCTTTCCCAAGTCTTTAGCCCAAGAAACTGTTGGCTCACAGGACACACAGGCACGTCGCAGAACCTGTGCTCGCTGTGCTGCCTGCCTTGGAGTGGTGTGGCCCCTCCAATGCTAGAAGTCATGCTTCTCTGGTTAGCAAAGCACCAGAAGAAAGAAAAGAAGTGATGAGATGTTCCTGGCTGCACCCTGCTCTTAACACTCTGGCAGGACCCCGCCAACAAGCTCTGATTGTTGTTCAACCCACAGAAGGCTAGTGGGCAGTGGGTGCTGCTTTCCTGCTCCTACTGCTTTCCATGCCCATCCCTGGAGGAGCTGGGCACCTCTGGCTAGGAAAGGGCCATGTCCCTCCCAGGTTCCCTTTCCCACACAGCTTGTGGGTGGCTGTCAGTCATCCATGGGCATTGGCATTTGTGCCATTTCCTTGTGTGGTTCAGTGAAGTGAAATCCTTGTCCCCTTCACAGTGCCACTGCTTGCCATGCCTCCCAGTTACTGCTATTAGGATCCAGCAAGTTTTCTCAGGCTTCCCTCCTGTGGGTTATGCCTGATCTCTTGTACATTTCTGAGATACACTTTCATTCCCTGTGTTCTCAGCAGCAGAAATTGCGAGGAGGTATGTGGTTTCCCTTCCAGTCGTTAATTCTTGGAGCCATGGAGTCTGTGCCAATTGAACTCTAGCTCAGCTGTCACTTTGCAATAAGTTAATTCTTCATCAAGAGAACAGTACTGCTCCTCCCCCCAGTGTGCTGGGAAAGCCTTCGCTAGTCTGCCCCGTCTTTCATTAGCCTGAGCTGACCTTGGGTTAAAGTCTAACTCTGAAAGGTATTTCATTAGCTGCTGTGCCAGCCAGCTGCGTGGAGGAGCCGCCACAGGGTGCCAAGGCAGTGGGACACTGGCTTCCAGCACCCTGCCCTGCTCCCCTGCAGGGCCTGCGCCAGCCCCGCACTTGTGCTTTCATTGCGTGATGAGGTGCCAAGGGACAGAGAGCTGCAGGGGCATCACCGCAGGCTGCTCACACTGCAGGGGCTTTGCCAGCCAGCCCTTTGCATTCAGCAGTGCTGGCTCTGTGGGATCTGGCATTGCTCAGAGTTTCATGTCCTTTTGCATAAACACAAAGAAATACAGTTTTCTGGCAAAAGAAATACACCCTTTCTGTGCTTTTTCATATAAAAGATTTTTGTCTCCTGGCTCCCAGCCTAGCAGAGCAGCAATGCGTTTTGTGGAAATTGCTTTTTCCCTATTAACTGAATTCTCAAACCACTGCTCTTTCTCCAGTATCCTCAGTACAAGCTTGTGACCTTTCTTTTTTATTTTGGAGTAGGGGGATAAGGGCTAGAAGGGGGCAGGGACAGCTCAGTGCATTTAGGGGAACTTTCATTAAAGAATTTTCTGTTTATTTATATTCTGCTAGCACAATCTGACACACAGGATTCCTGGTAACTTCCCTTACTGGTGGAGAGTGCTACTGGGCAGACTTAAATCTCTAACTGCTGCAGTTCAGATGGACTGGAATGAAATGAGGACACTGCTATTCAGGTTAACCTTTTTTCAGATGCTTTTATGTGGGGGCATGATGAATCTAGAAAGACATCATCTCTCCTCTTTAGTGTCTGATCTGCCCAACCTACCCTGCAGTGAGTGGTTACAAGTTTTCTTACACTTTTACTGTGTAGAAACAGTATGACAGGGATGGGTAACGTGTTTCTAAGGGCTGAGTTTTCCATGCTTTTCACACATACCCATCGCATTCAGATTCAGACATAATTTTATTCTAAGCTGACAAGGTTACATGCACTCTCTATTAAGCAACATATGTTACTCTGTTCTTCAGAAAGGGCAATTTTAATACTCTGACAGTAGGAATGTGTTGTGTAATGATGCATACACCAGCTGGCATTATTTTCCATCTAAAGTTATTTAAATGGTGAACTCTACGTAAAAGACAGCTGTTGAAAAGAGACTCCCACAACCTGAGGTCAATGGCAAGACTCTCCTGCCCTGCTGAGATAGATGTTTCTTTTCTAATCCAGATGAATATTTTTATTGTGGGCAGTATAAAATTAAGGGATAATCTTTATTCACTTCTCAGCTGGTTGGAGTTTGAGTGGTCTAATACTTTTTCACTAGTGAGACCATCTCTACTTTTCTTCTTGTTTTTTTTTTTTTTTTTTAACTTTGGCACATCTCAGATGTCCATTTCCAATCTTTGCTTACAAATTTTAGTAGAATGCTTAGAGCTTTAGTTGGAGGCCAGTTGTGGAGCTGTGCCAGTCCAGGAACAGTTGAGTTTCTTTTTTGCTCGTTCCATTTTCGGTGTATTTCCCTGGAGTTATTTCTTATCTATCTTCTGGGATTGCCACATTGCTATAGGAATTAATATAATTAACCCAAACCTATAGTATTACTACAGGTATTTAAAAATAGAGAATCATGCCCATGATGGGCAAACTACCAGAGCTGACAGCCAAGAAAGCTCTTCTGACCATTATACCAGTTAGTTAGTTATAAGTAATACAGTGAAATGTGAAATGCTTGTGGTGTGAAACCAAAGGGGATCATGGGAAAATTGCACAAATTCTCTTTCTTTCCTGCCACCATCAGCTGCTGCCTTCCTGGGAGCTGCAGGGGCTTGCTGGGGTGTGCAAGGGCTTGTGGTAAGATGTGCCTTTCTCCTGGCTGCACCATAAGCCGTCAGGTCTGAGCACACATTCTGCTCTTCACAGTTTGGGGTGTATCCCTTACAGTCTCTGTGGCACAAATCTCACTTAGAGGAACTGTGTGAACCTAATGCTCCCTTTGTCCCTAGCCAGAGGTACTGCTTTAGGTGAAATCCCTCTGGTTTGCTAAATTAGCCTTGTGAACAAGGCAGAGCAAATTGCAGTGTCTGTAAGCAGGGAGGGTAGCTGTGCACAAATGGTGTGCCAGGCTTTTCAGAAGGGTACATGCTCCCTCTCAATTTGGTTTGCTGCCCCTCTCTCCTGCGAGCTTTTCCTTCCTGCTTGCACCTATTCACCCAAACTCAAATCTGAAAGCAGTGCATCTCCTGGCCCGTGGACTCAGCGTGCCTGACCCGTGCAGGCCACTCATCTGAATTGCTGTTTTATTGAATCCTCTTCCTTGCTAATTTGTTACTAAATTATGGCTAGCATTTCATTAGAGTCCCACTGGGCATGAGTTCATTAGTGTTTTATTGGCTAGAGCTGTGCTTCATTGCATGGGAAATGTATCCCAGAGAGCATCTGGACTCATCGGAGTGATTGTACTAACAAGAGCAGGATGGGGCAGGGTGTGCACTAGCTTTTTGAGCACATGGCTTGGACTTGCAAAGTAGCTTGGCTCTCACCTTGGTGTCGAGATAAAGCCTGGATTTATGCAAGGGCTTAACAAATCTGGCTGGTCGGCCCTTCTGAGAGTTTGACTTCTTTGCTTATGTTTGTTCTTGCTGGAATTTTGCCCAAAGCCATCAGCACAAGGGGAATTTTGCTTCAGCATGGCAGAGCTTTCCCTGTGGCACTGCCCTCTGCCAGGGCAAGCCTGGGCAGAATCCTCTGCCTGTAGTCAGGGGTTATGGAAGCACCTCTGAGGAGCTCTGCATCGATTCTGTTCCTGAAACATATGCCAGGGCTGGGTAGCATCTTTGCTGAAACATCCTGGCCTGTCTGCATTGCTGTCCTAGGGCTGTTACTTGCCCAAAACCAGGCTAAAAATAGTCTCTCTAACCCTGAGATATTTTTCAGTATTGCTGTCTCTTCCAAGCCCACATTAGTTAGCACTTGGCATGACCCAGAATAGAAACCCCACAGCTCTAGCAGCACAGAAATGTAACTTGATGTTTATAATCAATGATCATTAGGTCCAATAAATCGGGCTGTAAGATGCCATGCAGTCACTCTGGGTGCTGTGGAGAGCATCCATCTCGGCCCATGGCTCTTGGAAAAATCACATGCAGAGCTCCAGAAGGTGCTGGGTTAATTACTATAAGGTACCTGGGCTGGAGCTCACCTTTTCAAGCCTAAATCAAGACATTTCTTTAGTGTTAGGTACCAGACACATTGCTGTGATCTCAGTACTGGTCTTAGCAAGGCTTAGATAGGCTGTTAGGTGCAGTTTCACTTCTTCGTGTAATGAGGGAGGGGAAATGTAACAGATGGGGCTTGGAAACCCACCCTCATGGGCTCTTTGATGAGGGACTCTGGTGAGAGTCTTGTCCATGAGGACTAAGCCCTCCAAGCAGCATACGGGTATGTGCTGGGGATTTGGAGGCTGGCTGTAGCCATGGTGGGAGCCTGAGCTCTGCTTTCTCTAGCCCATCACCATGGCTTCAGCCCCAGTGCGAGTGGGCTTGCACAGCTTGCCTGGTCCATGCACTGGGGAGGGCAGAGCTGCACTCCTCCCACTGTTACCCGGGTCATCTGTGTCTCCCATCCCCATCGGTGGCTTTAAAATGGCTTTAAGGCATTGCATTTTCAGGTCCTTTATCATTCAATCACCGGTCAGGGCCAGCAGCTTTTCCTGCCTGATGGCTCTGGCTGCCAAAGTGAATACATCATGCAGTGCTGGAAATGTCACACCACGGCTCAAAGCTCGGTGTGGACTGGAGGCAAAGCTTTGCACTGGGGCACCTGTCCTGTGCGCCCTCTGCAGAGAGACTGGCAAAATAATGAGAGGATAAACTGAATTCCTCTTCTCGGATGTGCAAGGTGCAGGATGCTTGGCTTTTCTGCCACTGGGGGAGCACAGAGGATCTGTTCCCATGGCTGTGCAGAGCACCCTGCCTGTGGGACCACCACAGCAGGTACCTGATGTGGGTGCAGCCATGGTAGACTAGTTCTGCCCCTAAAAGTCCTGCATCAGGAGGCTGCTCAGCCTAAATGGCTCACCTAGCCTATTCCCCTGCCAGCCCACTCCCTGCTTGTAAGACTAAACGCAAAAGTGGCTGGATTTTGAGGCATCTCAATTCTCTCCCCAGGCTGGACCAGAGCTTTGTGTTTAGTCACTGATCTTTGGAAGTTCCTGTTGGTTTTTTTCCTGTCCAGTGACTTCTAATTGAAGTGGGTAATTGCATTATCCCCTCTCCCCTGGAGCAGTTCACAGACTTCTCAGCAATCACCTTCACTTTTATACTGAGCCCAAGAAAAAAGCCCAGTAGAAATGCCATTTCCCTTATGAGCACTCAGCAATGGTCACAGCCAGTGGGGCAAAACTGGCCAGGCTGTAGAGCCCTGAGGGCTGGCAGGCTGGGAAGGTGGCAGTCCCTTTCAGGGGAGGTATGGCCCTTTGGAGGGGCAGAGGAACAGTTAACACTTCCAGCAGCAACCTGGGCTGAGCAAAGCATTATCCACATCCAGAGGCCACATTGCTTCAGGGTGTGCTCCTGTGTGTGCTGGGTAAAGGGACACTGCAGGGCAGAACGGCCTCCTGTCCTATCCTAGCATGGGTGGGCAGGCTGGTGCAGGCATGTGCTCAGGGAAGCAAACCTTTCCCTGTCTCTCTTGCCCCTTCGTATCAAAGCCTTCTCAGCCCTTCCTGGGGCTCTCCTGATGCAAGAAGGCTAATTCAGGCATTTTCTTTCATCCCTTGCAGTATGAATTTAAAGCCAAGAATATAAAGAAGAAGAAAGTGAATCTCATTGTGTCAGTGGATGGTGTGAAGGTCATTCTGAAGAAGAAGAAGAAGGTAGGCAGCCCTGGTCCTTGGCGCAGTGGTGCCTCAGCAGCAAGAGCCCTGCCCTTGTGGTGCAGGGACCTGCAGCATCCTTGAATATCTGTGAAACTCTGTTGGGCTGGGAGAGGGAGGGCTGGGCTGGGATTAGCCCCAGATGAGCCATGTTCCCACAGTGTGCCTGAGCCAGTCTTGATGCACGTGTACAAGTGCTCAGGGGCCCCATGGGAAGTGAGGTGGGACATTGCTGGTTCTCAGGAGGACCCAACCCTTGGCAAAGTGTTGCAGAGGAGCATCAGCAAAGCTGTGACAAGAGTTTCCTGGTCTGTCCCTGGCCTGGTTTTGCCCTGTCGTTGATCTCAAGGGCAGCATCTGACGTACTCATTTTCAGCTTCTTTCATTGCAGAAAAAAGAATGGGCCTGGGACGAGAACAAAATGCTTGTCATGCACGATCCCATCTACAGGTAAGTCTGCATGGTGAGGGGATGGAGGCTTGCATGGCTCTGCCATGGTACCTACCCCACACCAGCACTGTGCTGGGGACTGACCATGGAGAGCTGCCACCATGCCCACCAAGGATAGCTTTCCAAGCAGCAAGGTGGAGGAGTGAGGTTTGCTCTCCTTGGTCCTTGGAGGGCTCCTGGGCTGTTGGCTCTGTCCCTGGGGACTGAGCAAAGAAAGCCCGTGCTGCCTTTGCAAAATGCTTGCTGCTGCTGTGTCAGCAGGCTAATTTTCCCAGTTGAGGCAAAACCACTGCCAAAAATGTTTCTGATGGGATTTTGCAGGGATGTGCTGCAGAGGCTGGGCATCTGCCAGCACCCTGTGCCCTGCAAAGCGCTGGCTGTGGCCTTGGCAGTCTCCTGGGCATGTGGGTACAATGTATGTTGATGTTTTCCTTTCCTTACTGTCCTTGTAGGATATTCTATGTGTCTCATGACTCCCAGGACCTAAAGATCTTCAGCTACATTGCCAGGGATGGGTCTAGCAATGTCTTCAGGTGCAATGTCTTCAAATCCAAGAAGAAGGTAGAGATGCTGCAGTGGGCATCCTGCCATTGCAGGGTCTTGGTGGGGCAACTGGAGCAGGACCCTGTCACTGTGCTGCAGGTGGCAGCCCAGAGCACCCTGGTGATCTGGGCTCTGGTGCCTCAGTCCGTGTGGCAGCACACAGAGACCCCCGAGAGCTGTGCCACGCTGGGGAGGTCACTGGGCTGGGGCAGCCCAGCTGAGGTTCAGTTCCTCCTCTCCTCTCCTCCTGCAGAGCCAAGCTATGCGCATTGTCCGGACAGTGGGACAGGCATTTGAGGTCTGCCACAAGCTGAGCCTGCAGCACACCCAGCAAAATGCAGATGGGCAGGAGGACGGAGACAGCGAGAGGAACGGGGATGACCTGGATGTCCCAGGTACTCTGCAAGGATGGAGGCAGGTGTGGTGTGAGGGTTCTGGAGCCTGGCAGATGTGGTCTGCAGAGTTACTGTCTTCCCATATGGCTCCTTGCTGTCTGACGCCTCCAGGGAATGGATTTGCACAGCAATCTGGCCTGTGGTGCTCTGGGCGCAAGCTGGGATCCTGCCCAGCAAGAAGCCTTCGCTAGGTGTTAGCTGTCGTTCTCACAGACATCACCCTTGCTGGGAGCCCATTAGCAGCACCTGGGTCTCTGCGGGGTGCCTAAATATTCTCCATGCTCAGCTGCACACGTTGCAAACATTTCCTTGCTGCTTCCACAGAAGAGGCACTAAGCACAGACTTTGCCCGCATCCTGAGGTGCTCATGAGGCCAGGTCCAGCTCTCTGCAACTCCCTGCATGTATGTAGCTATGCTTGGGTTCTTGCATCAAGCTCCTGGGGCTTCCGAGGAACCCCTCTCCATTCTCAGCCCCATGGGCAGAGGGCTCTGTGGGGCCCTGGAGAGCTGCCGTGCTCCTTGGTGCCAGTGACTGCTGGAGGGGAGGCAGATGTTTTGCAAGAGGTTGGTCAAACACCTCCATTGCCCGTTGAGATGCTGGTGGCCCTGCTATCTGGGTGTGGGTTGCCTGCCCTGCCCTGCCACCCTATGCTGGGTGCTAATTCCTCTGATCCAGACAGGAGTAGGCTGGGCTGTGCTGTGGTTTCCTGCTTTCCTCTGCAGCCAGCACTGTCGTGATGACCTAAGCGTTGGGCTGTCCTGGACAGGTCATTGTTTGATTTTCCTCCACACAATGTCCAGGCCATGATATGCAGTTCCCTGGAGATTTCTGAGCATCTGTTTTTGTTTTCATTGGGTTTTTTCCCCTCGTAATCTCTTGTTTACCTTTCTTCAGCTTTCTATGTGTCTTCTGCTCTTGATGACCCATTTGTCCCACATCAGGGGTTTTGGCTGCTGTTCCCCAGGTTTGGTGTGCTGGGGCTGGGTGTGGTTTTGGCTGTAAGCTCCATCCAGGAAGCACAGCTGTGTTGTTCTGTACCTGCTTCCCCCAGACCTGGAAGGTGGGTGGCTGGGGGCACTGGGGACCAACCAGTGGGCATCACTCACCATACCATGGGTGCACCATAGCATGCTCTTACTCCAAGTGGGCTGTGCTTTGCTCTGATGCTGCTCCCACAGCCTGTCGCCTCACCGGCGTGGAGCGGGCAGCTGCCTCCGCAGAGGAGACGGACATTGACGCCGTGGAGCTCCCACTGCCTGGAGCTGACATCCTTGACTTTAGCCGCGGTGTAACCGACCTCGATGCTGTGGGCAAGGAGGCGAGTGCCTATGCTGACGCCAAGGTGAGTGGGTCCTTGCCCTCCACTCTCAGGGCATGGCGCGGTCCCGGCACTATTTCTCTGATGTGCATCCCAGGGGCCCAGGGATCAGGAGGGATTCTGCAGCATTCCACTGCTGCCAGATCAAAGCTGTCTGCTGCCACAGGGCTGCCCTTTGGCTTTGGGCCTGGGGCACTCCCGGAGAGCGCTGTGCTGAGACTCAGCTATGTGCGGCCACACGGAAAGTGTCCGGGGCAGAGCTGATAGGGATTTTTTTCGACCAAATGAAAAAAAAACAAAAACAAACTTTTTTGATATAGTGGAAATTCCCTTGAGAAGAGTCAGCCTTTTTGGGAATTTTCTACAAAAGTATTTGGGCTGTTGTCAAAACTGAAAAAAATACCATTTTCATAGTTTTTCAGCACCCCCCAGCAAAATGTGCATTTGCTTCGAATGCAGCAGCTTCTTTCCTGGTTATTTTGAGGGGCTACATTTTGAGGGGTGCCTGGATGATCTCTGTGGCAAGGGCCATGGGATCATACTTTGAATGTTGGTGTTTTGCAGAGTTGCCTCCTCCCTGAAGATATCCTGACAGCATCGCCCAAGATGCTGCTGCCCTCGTCTGCCCAGCTGCCCGACCTGGGAACACCCCTCTCTGCCCACCACCAGATGCAGCTCCTCCAGCAGCTTCTGCCGCCGCAGCCGTTTTTTTCCCCCCCCCCCTCTTTCCGGGGGGCAGCGGCGGGGCTGGGGCATGCTTCCGAGCCCTGCCTTGCTGCCAGAGTATCCCCTGCCTGAAGGCAGCATTGGAGACAGGCAGCTCCATGGGGAGGGGAGGCTGCCTCCAGGCAGAGAAGCCCAGGTGGTGGTTGTGGGAGAAGCTGGTGCACAGGTATTGGTGAGGGACCAGCTCCTGGGCTGTGCAACAGGGGGAGAGGAGTGGCAATTTGCCACAGCCCTGTCGCAGCAGATGAGGTGCTTAGGTCTGCATGCCACCAGTTTTCTTAGTCCTTTGGCCCCTGTCTGTTTGCCAATGCCTGGCCTCAGCATTAGCCCTGGCCAACTGCTGCCTGGGCTTTGCAGCTGGCAGCTTGTTCTCTATGCAGGCATTTCACATTTAAGCAGCTCTGGTTGCTTTATCGAACTCGTTACCTTAGCTTTACTTGTTCCCTGACCCCTCACAGAGCTCTCTGGAATTGCTTGACTTTCTTCCTGTCCTGAGCAATCGGCTCCCGCAGCCTTTCTATGCTGTCCCATGCTTTCCTCTTCTCACATCAGAAAATCAGTATTGGTTCTTCTGACTGAGCTGCTGCCCTGAGAGCTGGGGTCACAGGCTCGGGAAGTTGCTTTCCCCTCTGAAAGGGGGACCTGCATCCTCTATGTCTATCCAAGTATAATGTTGTTACAGGCAAAGCCCGGTCCCTCTGTGGCAGGGACTGATCACCTTCAGCAGTTCCCAGTCCGTCTACCTGCACAGCCTTGGCAGCGGTCATTTCTTTTTCTTCCTACTTACACACAAAAAAAATCTGAAATAGTGTAATGCCATTTCTTGGCTGACTCCTGGGATGGCAGCCAGTGGCCTCATCCCCCTCTCTCCAAGGGCTGGCATCCTGCTCTGGACCTCTGCCCACCATAGGGTGGTTCTTGTCCCAGGAGCTGTCACTTAGCTGCTCTCTAATCCCTTCAGTGCATGCACCATGGTGATTTTGTATCATTGTAATTTATTAATGAAAACACTGGGACTTATTATGTCAACTGCCTTTCAGATGACTGCATGTGTTACATCAACAGCTCTGTTAATGGCACTTGTTATCTTCTCTCAAAAAGTACAGACGCAATTTGTCTCTAAACACATGGAGAAGGGCATAGGCTTAATTCTTTACTAACAAAGCCAGGAGATCCACTGTGTTGACCAGGATCTATGGTTAGTCCTACAAAGACCGTTCTGTAATTGTCTCAGCCTCTAATTACTTGGCTAACGATGAAATGCCATTTTGTTCCTTCATTGACTACAGACTTACTTTTGCAAGGTGTGTACAGACACCTGTGAAAGTTCCTTCTCTTGAATTAAGGCAGGGAGTCCTTCCTGGGTCTTGTCCCCAGGGGGAAGGTGGCATGAGCCACTGCCCCTCTGCAGGACGTGGCATTTGGGTTCTGCTGGCATCTTCCCCTGGCATCAACTGAGCATCACCTGGCCCCTGCTGCAGATAGAGACAGCTGCCGGCTGTGAGGAAAGATGACTTCTGGGCTGACACTGCCAGGACCGAGCTTTGGCACTCGCTTAGCATTTAAACATGATCCCAGCTTTACTCAGGGTCTCTGCTTCACCCACCAGCATTTGGCAGAGGGTCCATGTCCCACTGCACTGCTGTACCCCACTGTCCCACCACTGGCAGGAAGAGGAGGAAGGGTAACAGTAGTGTGGGGTGTCTCATCTGGCTAGAGGCCCACAGGCAAACCAAAACTCCCTGCTCAGTGTATAAACTATTGCACCCCCTTGCCCTTGGTCTGGCTTCATGGACAGTTGCAGGTCCCAGCACCTTGCTTCACCTCTTGCCACCCTCTTAGCTCACTGTGCTTCAACTCTGCTCTGCCAGGGGCACTGCCCTGCCACCTTGCGGGCTGTGTTTCGGCAAAGCAGGCAGAATTGGCCTGCAATCAGACCCGGCGCTGCCTTCTGGTACCCATCCAGGAGGGCAGGTGGCCTCCAGCTGTGCTGCTTTTGGGGCCCTGCAGCTGCAGCTCACAGCTTTGACAGGCTAAAGAGAGCCCCCCACTTCTTCCCCAAGGTCACTCTCTAGGCCAAGGTAAAACTGTCTCTTTTGTTTGGAGGTGTATTTTGTTGTGTTTTGCTTTTTTGTTTGCTTGTTTTTAAATCCATGCTTTCCTGGTTCCCCACGAGTTTTGGCTGGTTCAGTCCTTGCTGGAGAGAAGAGCACTTGTAGGAGCCACGGGTGGGTGGCAGGAGGGGGTACTGAGCTGCTGCGGCTCTGCACTGCTGTTCCGTTGTCCAGAGTATGATCCCAGGGCTCTCCTTGCACTAGCTCAGGTCAAAGAGCTGCCCCTGGGCAAAGACTCCTGGCTGGTCTCACCTAGCAGCATCCCACCCTCCCTGGGACATGGTGCTGGTGATATAGATT
The DNA here is from genome assembly GCF_000696875.1 of Nestor notabilis. Lineage (NCBI taxonomy): Eukaryota > Metazoa > Chordata > Aves > Psittaciformes > Psittacidae > Nestor > Nestor notabilis. The sequence continues at coordinate 7,263 of NW_009924037.1, read as the reverse complement.
GCTTGCATGTGGGTAGTTATGCTGAGATCAGTGGGCTTCTTGCCCATGGACTCCCTGCAGGCTACCATCCAGGCATTGCTTCCAGGGCAAAAATGAGCAGCCAGCTCATATTCCTGGAGCCACTGTGTCTCAGCAGCACTCTGCCATCTGTGTTGCTCCAGGCATGTCATGCCTGTCACAGCCAGAGCCACCTGCAGCTCCAGGGCAGCTCTGATGCTCCAGCCCCTGCTAGTGACAGACGCCACTGGCAGGACCCTGTCTCTGGGAAATTTGCCTGGAAAGACAGCTCAGATAGGGCTGCCCATGGTGCATGGCTGCACCATCATGCACGGGCAGAACTATCTAATTTTTCAAGCATGTTTGTTCTTCTCAATCCATCTGGCTCCCTCCTGGGCTGCCCTTTCCTTGTGCATTCGTGGCACACGTGTGTGACCAATGGTTTGGTTAGTGCTACCTCCCTTTGCCTCAGGCTTTTCCATGAGAGAAGCCAGGAGACCACACACTGGATTTGCTGTGTGTGCTCTGGTGTGACACTGCTGCCTGCCCCACTCCGCATCACACCTGTGGGTACCCACGGGGAATGGCTTTTTCATCAGATCATTCTGTGCAATGCTGGTGAGCCCTGGTAGACGAGCAGGGCTGGCCGGAGTTGACGTTCTGAGCCTTTAAGCAGCATCACCCACATGCTTAAGTGCTCTCTCCTGTCACACAGGTCCACTTGCTGAAGGACCAGCTGGCCGCAGAGGCAGCGGCGCGGCTGGAAGCCCAGGCTCGCGTGCACCAGCTCCTGCTCCAGAACAAGGACTTGCTGCAGCACATCTCGCTCCTGGTCAAACAGGTGCAGGAGCTGGAGCTGAAGCTAGCGGGGAACACAACCAGTAAGCGCTCCTGCCCCTTCCTTTCCCCTCACAGCTATCTGGGTCTGTGGAGGACATGCATGTGGGCATTTCTTCTGGGGCTCTTGTGCTTTACCAGTGGGTGTGTAGGGGAATGTAAGTGCTCTTCTGGCCTGGCTTGTTTGCGTGTGGCAGGGTGTTTGCAAGCAGTGTGTGAATGGCTTGGAGAGGGCTGTATGGACAGGTAGTCACATACGTCCATCAGCTGTATGTCTGCTTTCCCCAGTGGCTGCATGCTCTAGGCCAACTCCTTACCTGCCCAAGAGCCCCTCGACCTTCTTCTCCAGCAGATGTGGCCATCAGCTCCCTGCAGAAGCTTGGATAGGAGACGTAACTTCTTATCCTGCAAAACTGGCTCTTTGTTGACCAGCAGCAGCTCCTGGCACCAGTTTCACCAAATAAGCCCCTCTAAATGGTGGGGGGGGGGAAGTTGATACCCAAACAGCCCAGACCATCCTCCTCTGGCCAGTCTTCAGCCAGCTGTGGTGGCTGGGGGGTTCCCAGGCGAACTGGGGTGGCACTGCCTGCCTCTCAGTCATGCTCTTCTCTTGCAGCGGGCTCCCAGGACAGCCTGCTGGAGATCACCTTCCGCTCAAACGTCCTCCCTGTCCTCTGCGACCCGACCACCCCGCAGCCCGAGGACACCCACCCGCCGCCACTGGGCTCTGGCTCAGGCTTCCCCAGCACCCTGGGCAGCCCCATAGGTAGGAACGACTGTCTGGTGAAGCTGGAGTGCTATCGCTTCCTGCCTGACTCAGGGCCACCTGCCCCAGAGCCAGCGCTGGGCAGCCTGGAGCTCATCAAGTTCCGCGAGTCGGGCATTGCCTCTGAGTACGAGTCCAACACGGACGCGAGTGAGGAGCGTTCTGGTCCCAGGAGGAACCGCCGCGCCTGCTCCACGTCCAGACCAGGCAGGACCTGGGTGACAGCCTGGAGGATGAGATTGCGGTGTAGGGGTCGGCAGGAGGTGGTGCGGACCTGCCGGAGCTGGGGTGGACCCTGGCCGTAGCCCCCTGGTCCTGGCAGGAGTGGGACATCCCGGAGGGAGAGGGGCAGAGGAGGGAGTGCGAGGCTTCAGCACACAGCCAGGAGGTGTGTGGAGGAGAGGATGGAGCCATGCTGAGGTGGTGCACCAGGCATGCTGTGCTCCAGCATGCAAGGGCTTGTGTGCTGAGCTGGAGCATCCCCACTTCACATCAGACAGCAAGCTGAGCTGCTTGGGCTCCCCGTGGTCCCCGTCCCCTCCCAGGCTGCATTTCGAGGTCAGGCAGAAGCAAGGGATTTGTTGCCGGGTTAGCCACTGCTGCTGGTGGGAAAGCAGGAAAGTAGATGAAGGTTTTGCTGGGGGAATGAGAGAGCAGGCATGGAGCAGTGAGTGGGGACAAGAGGGACCAAGGAGGCAACATGAGGGCAGTGAGCAGGGACAGAGCCACTGGCAGGTGGTCTCACTCTCTGCATGGTGGAGAAGGTGGGAGATGAGGCCAGGGATATGCTAGCAGGGTGGTTAGGGTTGGTAACAGTGCACTGTCAGCAGAGGTGAGCAAGTGAGAAGTGAGGCAGCGGGTGACAGTGGGGACAAGCCTGCAAAGAAGCTGAAGGCATGAGATGAGGCTGCACAGGGTGGCCATGCACAGGCAGCTCCTGGCAGGTGATGGTGTTTGTTGTGCTTCCAGGACAGGGTTTGTCCCTACCTGAGGCAGGTGGAGGGCCTGCAGGCAATGCCCACTCCTCTCAGTCTGTGGAGCGGGTAGGAAGGCACAGCTTAGTGTGGAGCAGGGAGCCAGGGCATGCAGCGTGGGGCTGTGCAGTGCCCTTCCCCTCATCGTCTGGTCCTTGGGCTCCTGAGTGTGGCTGCCAGGTTTCAAAGCCTTTCTGGTGCTCTCAAGTCACATTTTCAAGCACTTCCCTGCACCGCCTTCACCACAAACTCCCAGCTTTGCTTTATAGACAAACCCTCCCATTTCCAAGCAGTCATGTGCCCCTGGTCCAGGGATGGGGGATGCAGTGCTGGCATCGTCCGTGTGCAGGGGTGGGCACACTTGCCATCCCTCAATGGGGTGTGAACTGCTGATGTCTGCAAGGGGGCTTCTTCACATCTGGTTTGCACCCTCTGGAAAAGTGAATCCAAGATCTCAGGATCCCCCACCAGATACCAAGACACCCATGGCTGAGAGCCATCCTGGGGGCCTCCAAGGGACCCAGAGCGTGTTTCTTTTCTGCAAGCACATTTATCAGCTGTCTGTTGCTGCAGCCTCCAAAAGAGGCTGCAGCCAAAGGGATATGAACCGGACTTCATACCCCTGCTCCTTGTGGAAACACTTGATGAGGTGGGGATTGGCACAGTTGTCTTCCTCCCCACCCACCCTTCTGTCCCGCTTCTGCTTCACTTTGTTGCTTCTCTGCTGCTTTTGCCTTCACCAGCTCTGTCTCTGCTAGATCTGCCTGCAACTAACCCCTAGTTGAGGATCTCCCAGACGCAAGCTTTTGCTCTCCTCCTGGCTGCTATAGAAGGTCCATCACTTCTTTCTGCCCCTATCCCCTTGGGACTGAGGGCTAATGAAGAATGAGGTTGTGGGTGAGACTCCCAGGGTCAGTAGAAGCTGTACTATGCAGCCCCAATCCCCTTGGGACTGAGGGCTAATGAGGAATGAGGTGTGGGTGAGACTCCCAGGGTCAGTAGAAGCTGTACTATGCAGCTTCCGTCACAGGAGGAGGCTGGATGCTCTGAGGAGCTAGAGAGTCCTAATGGGAAGGAAGATGTTTTGGTGTCCCCTCAGTGGCCAGGTGTCCAAGGCAGCCTCTGCACCAGACACAGTGGCAGAGTAGGAGCAGGTGCTGTTTGGGACAGGGGTGTGGTTTGGGACACTGCTGTGGGCACAGCTGTGTGCAAACCCCTCTGCTGGGGACCCTGACATCCCACTGCCAGCTCACAGCAGCTGGAGGTGAAAGCATGGGGTGGGAAGCTGGTCCCACCAGGAGGAAGAGGTGGGGATGGCAGCAGGCACAGGATATGGCACAGGTAGGGTGGGATACATGGGTGAGCTCAGAGAGGGTTTTCCATGTGGGCAGGCAGATCATGTGGGAGGGGGAGAGCAGAAACTGGGCCACACACACAGGGCAGATGAAAGGAGAGCCCAGGAGGAGCAGCAGCAGGTGAGGGGTCTTTTCTAGGCTGGGCTGCCGTAGAAAACAGGCAGGGCTGAGCCTTGCCCTGAGCCACTGCTCCTGCCCATCCCTGCTGCACACATATGCAGAGTGTTGGGACCAGCTGAGGGCTCAGGCTCCTGCCCGGCACTCTGCCCACAGGAGAAGGCGGTGGGTGCCCCATGGGCTGACGAATACTGCCAGAGCTGGGTGGGATCCTGCCAGCATCCTGCCACACCACTGGTGTACATGTGTAAATGATCCTCTTCCTAAGTCAGCGCTGCCTCCAGGATGGCTCTCTAGCCTCTCACTTTTGCTATGGACCTTAACTGGGGATTTAAAGCTATATTTTTTGTCCTTTCTTTTCCTACAACTGTCGTGTTACTAACTGTTGACTCAATCTATCTGGGAGACCAATCTGCAATGTAAGTGCACTTAACCTTTGGGTGTTGTCATTATTCAACTGGCTTTTGCTAAATAAATCTTTCTATTTCTCAAGGCTTCCTGTTGTCTCTTCCTTCTCACTGACTCTCTCTCTCTTTCTGTACTTCTCTCCCCCTCCATGCTGGGCGCCATCACCAGCAGTGGCATCCCTTGGCCTTGCACGTGGGACTCTTGCTTGTGGTGCCAGCCACAAGGTGCTGGTGAGAGTGAGGTGCCCCGAACACTGCTGGGAGTAGAGGGGTTTCAGTCTTCCCCTTTAGGCTCATCCAAGGGCTGATCTAACAGCTTGAGGATGTCAGGGGGTTCCCAGCATCTGCGGAGTTCCATGCAGAGATGCTAAGCAGTGCTTTCAGGGGCTTGGGAGATTTTTTGGCTGCTGGTGAAGAAAAAGTCGGGAAGTCTCTCTTAAAGGATTACGTAGTCAAGAGCAGCGGGCTGACAGGGCTGGCTGCTCCTGAAACGGTTTATTCTGCCACTGACAGGAGCGAAGGAGCAGTGCCCTCCCGCGTGGCGGGGCTACATAGACACCCCGGGGGCTGCAGCCTCCTGCAGCATGCGCTCCTTCTCCCACAGGGCCTTGAGCCTGCGGTAGTACACCTTACAGCTGTAGCCCTCCTGAGAGCTGTTCCGGAGGTGGGTCTTGATCGACCACAGCGTGGGGAACATGCAGCAGCAAGACACACACTGGTAGCCATTCTGGGACACTGGGTGCTGCTGGGAAGCAGCAAGGATGTCCTGGACTGTGATGCTGGCTCTGCTGCTAGGCAGCCTGGGTCTCTGGGGTAGCTGGGTCTCATCTGAGGAGTCAGAGGAGGAGCAGACTATTTCTGAGAGGTCATCAGGCTCCTCATGTTCCTGGGTGCCAGTGGCCAGGCTGGAGAAGGGGGTGTCCTGGTGCTGCTGAGCATCTCCTTTGGTGCACATGAAGTAGCTGTAGGGTGAGAACCAGGGCCGGTAGATGATGCGGGTGTGGGCAGGATGCTTGCTGCTTGGTGGAGCTGCAGGGTCACAGGCTGTGGAAGAAAGGGTCTGCAGTGAGTTAGGTGTCCCTGTAAAAGCCTGGCACCCCACGGGGCTGGGAGCAGTGTTAGGCACTGCCCTTTTCCTCTCTGTTTCCATGAGACTCAGGTGGCTGCTTCTGTCCCAGTATGTCCTCCCACCGTGGAGGGTACCATCCCTACCCCTATGGGATGCAGGGCTAGATATGGGCAAGGGATGGTGGCAGGCATCAAGGCACCAGCACTGCAGAAGGTTCACCCAGCAGCTCACTGGAGCCATCCCATGGAGAACTGCACTGGCACAAGGGCAGTGATGGTTGTTCTGGCACTCCCAAGG
>NW_009924037.1:941-1419 GCF_000696875.1 Nestor notabilis | reverse complement strand
ACATTAGGAGAAACCAGTGTAGTTCAGAGGTGTGGTATAACTGCAGAAGCCCACCTTTTCCTCAGAAAGCACCCACTGCCACAGTCACCTGGTCCCCTTTCCCCACCCGTGCAGGAGAATATGCCCAGCCTAACCCCTCCTGCAGGCCCTTGCTGTGCTACGGGAGGCTGAGCAGTGCCATGGCTGTGCCCAGGAGGTGCAAGGGGGAGCCATCCCCACAGGCAGTGCTGTCTGCCTGCACCCGCCCTGCTCACCTGGTAGGCTGGCAGGGCCACAGCGGCACGGGGCCTCTGGGCTTCTTGTCTTGGTGCCACAGTGCACGGTCCTAATGGAAGCAGTGGGCAGGCCAAAGCTAGCCATCACACTCGTGTAGCTGGTGATGGTGTAGGTCCTGCAGCATGGTACCCATGCTGTAATCCAGCTGATGTCACAAAGTGACGGTGCACAGCAGGATGCTCCTGGGCAGTCTGCTTAGGCC
>NW_009924037.1:500-717 GCF_000696875.1 Nestor notabilis | reverse complement strand
TGTCCCCTTGCCGTTCCCTTGGTAAATCCTCTTTTTTTCTTTCCACAACCTGCTTCCTAAGTCTCTCAGTGTCAGGTAAGAGACGCTCTTGGTGTGATGGCAGTGCTGGTGTGGAGTCCTGGGCTGCCTGCTACCCCATCACGCCCCATGCTGTCCTCAGTGCATGGCCTGGCTGCTCACGGCCTCTGTGGGGGCTCCGAAGCAGGCTCCCTGTCCC
>NW_009924037.1:0-412 GCF_000696875.1 Nestor notabilis | reverse complement strand
GGTCCCCTTGCCGTTCCCTTGGTAAATCCTCTTTTTTTCTTTCCACAACCTGCTTCCTAAGTCTCTCAGTGTCAGGTAAGAGACGCTCTTGGTGTGATGGCAGTGCTGGTGTGGAGTCCTGGGCTGCCTGCTTCCCCATCACGCCCCATGCTGTCCTCAGTGCATGGCCTGGCTGCTCACGGCCTCTGTGGGGCTTCAGAAGCAGCCTCCCTGTCCCCCAGAATTTGCTCCCATGCTGCTGGGTTGGGAGCTGGCGGGCAGCTCTGGGACATGTTGTCCCTGCCAGGTCCCCTCTCCAGCCTGGCTCACAAGCCTTCACTGTTCCCTTTTCCCCCTCCAGTGGACCAAAGCATGTTTGAGAATGCCAGCGCCAGCACAGCACCCACCCCACGGCTGCAGCACGGCCCTGCCA
>NW_009924036.1:0-1351 GCF_000696875.1 Nestor notabilis | reverse complement strand
ACCCCATGGGAGAGGTGCAGGGACAAGAGCCCCCCCTCCCCCCTCCATGTCCTGCCCTTGTGGCCCCCCCGGGCTGTGTGGTCCCGGTGATTCCCAGCGTGTCCCCGGCCCTTCCAAGTCTGGATCCTGTGTCCCTCGTGCCATGTCCCATGTCCCACATCCCCTGTGTCCCATACCCCATATCCATATCCCATATCCAATGTCCTGCATCCATGTCCCTTGTCCACATCCCCTGTGTCCCGTATCCCATGTCCATATCCCACGTCTCCATATCCCATATCCAATGTCCTACGTCCACATCCCATGTCCCACATCCTGTTATGTCCCATGTCCTGTATTCCATATCCCATGTCCATATCCGATATCCAATGTCCTGCATCCATGTCCCATATCCACATCCTGTTATGTCCCATGTCCTGTATTCCATATCCCATGTCCATATCCGATATCCAATGTCCTGCATCCATGTCCCATATCCACATCCCATGTGTCCCATATCCCATGTCTCCTGTCCCATGTCCCGTGTCCCCATGTCCCATATCCTACATCCCATGTCCCCTGTCCTGTGTGTCCACATCCCATGTCCATGTCCCATGTCCATGTCCCATATCCCGTGTCCCACATCCTTTCTTCATGTCCCATGTCCCACATCCGATGTCCATGTTCCGTGTCCGTCTCCCATGTCCCACATTCCATGTCCCACATCCCGTGTCCGTGTCCCATATCCCATGTCCGTGTCCTGTGTCCCACATCCCGTGTCCCACATCCCGTGTCCCACATCCCATCTCCGTGTCCCACATCCCCCGTCCCATGTCCCACATCCCATCTCCGTGTCCCACATCCCCCGTCCCATGTCCCACATCCCATCTCCGTGTCCCACATCCCACATCCCATGTCCCACATCCCATCTCCATGTCCCACATCCCACATCCCATGTCCCACATCCCATCTCCATGTCCCACATCCCACATCCCATGTCCCACATCCCATCTCCATGTCCCACATCCCACATCCCATGTCCCACATCCCATCTCCATGTCCCACCCCCCACCCCGTGTCCCACATCCCACATCCCGTGTCCCACATCCCGTCTCCGTGCCCCACGCCCCCCGTACCAGGTGTGCGCGGAGGGCAGGCGGTCGGTGGAGCGGTCGTCCCGGTGGATCTGGAACTTCTGGATCCCGTTCATCCCCTCCAGGGCGGCGAATCCCTGCAGCGGCACCTTGGACGTGCCCGTCACGAACTGCAGGAACTTGGCCCTGTCGGCTTGGTCGAAGGACCTCAACGCTCTCCAGAACCACTGGATCTGGGGGGACCCACCACGAGCCCTCAAACACCCCCCGGAGCAACA
>NW_009924035.1:0-33521 GCF_000696875.1 Nestor notabilis | reverse complement strand
CAAGCAGCCCAGCTTCCTCTCAGCTTCTATGACACCTTTTAGCTTACTAATAGCCTCCCGCAGCTCAGCCACCTGCTGCTGGAGGTCCTCCACTAGGGCACGCACAGCCCCATCCACTGCGCACCTTCTCCTCAAGAGAGCAGTCAAGGCAGTTTCTACAATCTAAAGTCTGCACCGCAGCCTCCCCTCTCATGGGCTCTGTCTGGGTGCCTACACTGGCCACTTCTGGGGCAGCCACAGCAGCGCTCCCCGAGTGGGCCCTGCTCCTGAGGTGAGTGCTCACCATCCTACTCGCTGCCGCTCACCCTGCCTGCGCGAACTGCCGTGTAAACTGCCGTGTCACACCCTGTTAGCCCGCCCTGGTCACCGTGCTCCTGGTTGCTCGTGCTCCCTGGGGTGGGTTTTTACCCTCTGAGGGCTGGTGTTGTCACTCCTGGCTCCGCCCCCTGTGAGTCAGCTGCCCGTCTCAGCTGAGCTGCCGGCTCCTGGGGAAGTCCTCTCGAGGACTTGAGGCTCCCCCACTCCGAACTGAGGCTCTGGGACGCTGAGCTTTCCCCCGCTCCACTGTTCAAGGCGTCCTCTCGGGAGATACTCACCTCGGCAATTGACCAATGATGATGACTCACTACATAAACATACATTTAAAAAGCTGAAACTCCTTAAAACTTAATCTACAAGAAAATGAAAACTAAAAAAACACAACTCAAAGTAATATCATATATCCTTTAGGAGGTTTTTTTTCACTAGCCTATTTCTTGGTTCGGATTCTTCAATACAGAAGTAAATGCAGCATAGTCAGTAATTAAATCGATCTAGAAAAGTGGTTCACCCTGAAGTGACATTGATATAGTCCATTTGCCAGGCCTCCCCATATTTGTACTTCAGCCTTTGTCCTCCATACCAGAGAGGCTTTAACCGCTTGGCTTGCTTAATTGCAATGCTTCACATTCATGAATAACCCAGGCGATAGTGTCCATTGCCAAGACCACCCCTCAATCACGAGCCCATCTATATGTTTCATCTCTGCCTTGATGGCCTGAGATTCGTGGCCCACAGGGGTAAAAATAATTCACCCTTATGTTGCCAATCTAAATCCATCTAAGCCACTTCAGTCTTAGGAGCTTGATCCACTTGTTGGTTGTTCTGATGTTCCTCAGTGGCGCAACTCTTGGGCACATAAGCATTTTCTATGTGGCGTACCTTCACCACCAGGTTCTACAGCTGGGGAGCAATATCTTGTAACAAGTGCAGCAGCCCAGATGGGTTTACCTCTGCGTTGCCAGTTACCCTGCTTCCAAGCCACAACCACCCCCACAGGGCATTTGCCTCCATCCCTGAGTCAGTACAAAGTACTGGCCATTCTTCTTGTTCATCAAGACAGATACCATACAGAATCCCAAATGGCATTTTATGGCTCCCTGTAGGCAATTAAGTAGATGCTCCAGGAGCTGTTCAGCTGTTAGAAGACAGTTCCATGTACATGTCTATAATCTGGACTTGTACTGCATATATTGTTTCAGTAGTGTATACCTGCTAAACTTTAATTGGTTTTTTGCATCACTTTACAAAAGGAAGCAGAGTTTTCTGTTGTTTCACTAATATTATAAAGAAACTTCCAAATTAAGAGTATGGGCATGCCTATCTCTGACCTTTGCCTTTCTAATTACCTTTTTTCTCTGTCTGATAAGGCTGAGAATGGAATTGAGTCAGAATTAAGGATCATATCTCACAAAATACTGTAAAATATTGTAATAATATTTTTTATTAGAGTTGGAAAGGACTATATTGAAGATAGTGTTGTTATCAGAAGGGAAACTTACAAAGCTGGGGAATAGAAGACTTTTGGATTGTAAAACCAGGATAAATGACTTTATTTGTTGATAAGGTCAGGACAATTATTTTGTGCTTTATAAAAATTAATCTACTAAGAACAATAAAAATATATTAGTTATATGCACAAAAGATCATTCATTTAGCCAGTGGATCCCCTTTTCTGTGTACAGGAGAAAACTGGCCTGTTTTGTAAAAGCAAAAGTCAGCAATTTATTCTTTTTCATGCTTCTTCATTTTTGTCTTCTGTGAAAAATATAAATGGTACAGGACATGCAAAGGGAGTTTTTACAAGTGATATAAAAACTGCAAAAGACGAATATGCTTTTCCTGTGCTCCTCTCCCTTCCTTCTCTCTTTCTACTCTCCCCCTTCTCTCCTCTCCTCAGATAGATACATTCTACTTTTCTGCCCACTGAAGCTTTAAAAACTACTGGACCAGGAATGGAAGTTTTGATAGTCAGTTTGGCAAATAAATTTTAGTTAAAACTGAAACTACAACAACAGCAATGAAAATAAAAGGAGAAGATGCAAAAAAGTGGCTACGGAGGTAGGAAAAATTAAGATAAGGTGGCTTGTGAAAAGAAATGCTTGCATCAAGAATATTTGGATGCGATTAGCTGGATATCAAAAAGTATGGGAAAGAGAACTGGAAGGAGTATTATCTTTGGTAGGAGAAATACAGAAGCTTGATTAAGAGTTAACTAGAAAAACAGAAAAAGGGGAAAAATATGGACAAAAGTGTCATAGGAACGATAGCCTTTATTTATATTTCTGACAGACCTTAGGGATGCAAAGGTTTTTAGCTAAGATGCTTTAATATAACTAAAGTTCCAGTTAAAGAATAACGGATCATGGGACTTTTTCTTCCAATTCCTTTTCCCTATGTCCTCCATTTCTATGTTGTTTTGCCTTTTTTGCATCTTCAGAAAAGACTGTAGCAGTAAGAACAATTGTATATTCAATATTCAGTTCGCATTAGGGTTCCAGAGACAAGGTCTCCTGTCACTCACACCCTGAGTATGTGGAAGTTATTTTTATGTACAGTTTTTTTAATATATCTGAATTTTAAATTTTGTTTGATCACAACTGATTTAGTCTGGATTTTCATTATTACTACTTTACCAAAAGCAGTCTTATCTTACCATAGATTTTTAAAGAATATATTTTGAAGAAAGGTATTTTTTTTCAATCACTACAGAGGTGAGGGATTAAAGCCATAGAGAAGCTGTTGGTAAGAAGAGCTTTTCTACTATTAATCTTACTATAGCACGACAGACAAAGTGACCTTCAAGTAGCCCTTTAACACCTTCTATTTAGATTCACAGGAAAAAGCAGTACACAATAACCATTCTAAGCCCCCAAAAAACATTTTACCTAAGTAATTTATTAAAAAAATTGAGAACTCTGTAGGGGGAGGGTCAGCAGATGAATTATACTCTCATGTAGTTGAGAATAGCAAAATTTCTAAGTTTATCTACATTGAAAAGTAAATATCTGTTGAAGGGCTAGAAGCTATGATAACTCAAAATATTTAATTATTGAGAAGCTGTTTTAACTTTTTCCCAATTATTTCACAAAGGTAAACACTACAGTTTATTAATTAAAAATGAAAGTATGCATGAGGGATACATAGTTTTCTTCACAGAGGAACCAAAGACTGTCTTAGTAGACTAAGACATGATTTAGCTCCAAACAACAAGTATTAGATCTGACTACACGTAGATGTGCACATCTACATAGATGTGAGCTGGATGTCAGACTTCAGTCTATAGTTGTTATAGCTAAGACTATTTATAGTGTTTTACCCGACCTGACATTAAAGAGTCAATTGTTTCAATGTAAGTTCCTGCTGCCATTTGATTATCCAAGACATCTTTATGGGAGAACACATATGACACTGGACTACAGGCTGTCATCGTGAGTAGCAACTGCAGGCATCCTACAGTACTTAGAACTACATGAATGGTTTGATTCAATTGTTCATAGATAACAAACTAGTGCCATTTAAAATGTGCTAGAGTACTCTGCCTGATTTTGAATCATAGAATCATGGATTAGTTTGTATTGGAGGGGATCTTCAAAGGCTATGTAGTCCCACCCACCTGCGATGAGCAGGGACATCTTCTACTATATCAGGTTGCCCAGAACTACATCTAGCCTGGCTTTGAATGTCTCTGGGGATGGCACATCCACTACCTCTCTGGCCAATCTGTTCCACCTCCTGTTTCACCACCCTCATTGTAAAAAATTTCTTCCTCATATCCAGCCTGAACCTCCCCTCTTTTAGTTTAAAACCATTACCTCTTGTCATGTATCAACAGGCCCTGCTAAAAAGTCTTTCTCCATCATTCTTATAGGCCCTTTTTAAGAACTGAAAGGCTGCAATAATGTCTCCCCATAGTCTTCTCCAGGCTGAATAACCCCAATTCTTTCAGCCTCTCCTTATAGAAGAGGTGCTTAATCCCTCTCATAATTTCTGTGGCCCTCCTCTGCACCCTCTCCAACAGGTCCATATCTTTCCTGTACTGAGGACTCCAGAGCTGGACACAGTACTCCAGAACTCTATTTCTGACTGTCAACTTCAGAAGAGCTCTGATCTTCAGTGTTACAGGTCTCAGCCTCATGGGGATACCGTGAATCCCTCACTCAAATGGCACCTACTCATAGGCACCTGAACTCAGTTCTCAAAATGATGTTTGGTTAAAATAAAAAGCCAGAGACTAGTTTGTTTGCCTAAAGATTTTATGATCTCAGTGTCATTTCATATCCCCTTATTTGGCCTTGGAAATTGGAGGCCAAATTCCATGGAGGGAATTCCATGGAGTTCCTTCCCTCCACGGGCTTGACAGGATCTGGGCCAAGAGTGGTTTGCCAGATGGATTACCATAAGGCATCACAACTGGAACTAGATCTATATGCTCAGGTATTAACTCTTACCCTCAGCATCTACTTTAGTGTGAGCTGAATGACGATGTAGGCTCTGCTGTCTTGATCTCCTGAAGTGTAATGAGTTATTAGGGCATTACAAACGCCTCCCAGTATTCAGCTATAATGTATTCTGTGTTGGAACTGAAGCCCATGCTAAATACTTAATAATTTGTAATAATATACCTAATTTTCATGTTTTTTGTATGCTGTCTTCCTGTATTTAGTAGGAATGCTGCTGAAAGAAATCAACATACAAAAACCAAAACCAACAGAGCAAAAAAAGGGAGAAAAAGAATGCCAAGTAACCTATCATTAACAAGCAAGCTTTAGGAGAACACTTTTTCAAGTGCTTACCCAAGTCTTCTGAATCTAAGGAAGGCTATACATAATAACTTTATGCCAGAATTTTCATGTGAATTAAAGAAAACTATTGCTTTTTTCTAGACTAAGAGAACAGGAGGCACAATAACAACCCAGACTAACTAAAACCATTAATATTTAGCATTTCCAATGCTGATTTTTAAACAGCCACTGATTTGAGACTTATTGTCATTGATAATAAGTTATGAGAGATGGCTGTAGGAAAGAGACTTAGCTTGAAGGATAACATTTATTTTCTTTAACTTAGAAGGAAAGCTAAGTAAAGCAATGTGTATAATGGAGGTTCCAGACTTCAAATGGGAAACTTTCAAAAATTAAAAGAATTAAAAGAACTGTTGACTAAAATGAGGATTTAAAGGACTTGCATTTAATAAACTAATATAAAAGTTTGTGGCTTTGTTACACTTCCTTCTTTTATGTGCTGAGGATGGATTTGTGTGGTTATGGAATAAATTAAAGAAAAAGATGATCCAAACAACAGCAATCCTAAACTTGGTCTCACTAACAAGAAGGGATATGATTGATCATTGTGGATGATTGTCAACACTAGGAAAGGCTAAAAATCATTTACACTAAAGGACAACGAAAGTATATAGTGGCATTAACTGGTCATGGGTGGAAATAATAAAGTTTCTGTCATTAGAAAATAGTTGTTTTGATGAAACGTATCTGTGAGTTAAAGTACATCCTTTTAAAATGAATTTCAACAAACATTATATGATTTCCTGAGAGTCTAAAGGAGGATTCTAGAAGAAAAAAAATAAAAATCTCTGATACAAAACAATTAATGCAAGGGTAGTAGGCTAAACAGCAAACTAATTTTGAGCAAAATTGGAGTATTGAAACTCCCACGTTTTTACTACACTTCGAAAGAAACCTCTGTCCTTGTTGCATTCTCATATGACCCTCCTTTTGTCTGACATACAACTTCTGACAATTTTCCCCCAGGGAAATCCCCATAGTGCCTAATTAACTTTGTTTTCCATCATTGTTGCAGTTCAAAAGACCAGAAAAGTTTTCTTAATTAACAGTTTCAGCTTTGTGAAGTAACAATTGCAAACAGATCAGATGGGAATTAAATTTTAGTATCTGTAGACATATAAATACATGTACCTTTAAGATAACCATTATTTTAATGATTTCATACATTTCTGGTTTTTATTAGTTTATTTTGCATGCTGTACTAATGAATGTTATATATTACTGAAAGAAAAATGGGATGCTGCACAGTCTTAAGGGTTTTTTTAAAAGATGGGCATAAACAGTGATTTCAGCAGAACTACAAAATTTAAAAGATTTTTGCAGGTTTTAGTCCTGTCTCTTCATAAAGTGGACTTAAATTGTACAGATTTATATGGGGCTTTGTTTACAATATTTGGTTACAATATCCTGATCTGCCTTCTCACAAGAATATGTACATATATATGAGGCGTATATATGTATGTGTTTGTGTATAAAGCCAGATATCAGGGAATTAGAGACAACTGTGGTGGGAGTGTCTAGAAGACAAATTAAGACTATTAAAGTTTCATAAAATACAAACTATTAAATGTATCCACTAACAATACCCTTCTGTGCTAATGGTTAGTTCTTTGCTATCACTAAACTATTATTCCTTAGCAAGCTTACACTGAAATAGCTGTGGGTACACAGTACTACAGAAATTATACCAGACAGTACCAATGTCTGCAGTTCCTGATTACTCTTAATTGATCAGGTGAACATGATCAGGCTTGGAAGTTCCCCACAAAAAGGCTGGAACCGAAGTAGACTTCTTTTTTCTCCACATTTTCTCTTTATGTTTGATGTATTTATCTTTCTTACCCATTCCCAAAAAGGGTTTCTGGTCTGTGTCTAATACTATTTGTATTTGTCTCAATTTTGTCAGTCTGTGTATTTGGGAAGGTTCCCTACCTGCTTGCAGTTCTTCAGGATTACTTAGTTCCTTCTTCTGTAATTTGGGTGCTCCTACATTCAGCTATGCGTCTTTGTTCCTTTGTAAGTGTGATGGTCAAGAGACCCATTTTGTGTGTGTCTCACAACAACTCACAAGATGGAAGGCACAGAGGGAGGCTGAGCGCCTGTCTGCGGTGATCAGCGGGTGGTTGTTGAGGAGGCAGAGCAGGGATCATGCTCCAGGAAGGCGGGGGATAGTTTCTCGTGTATCTGCCCTGAGGCTGAAAAGATCAACTGCCCAGATAGAGCATCACAGACACAGCAGCGCCTACCGGGGCACAATGTTAACTGGGTCTGGGGCTCACCGGATCCCTCTGGCACCGCCTGGAACATTCCAGAACAGCTCATGACACAATGCAGACTCAGAAATGAGTGGGAGCAGCCAAGAGAGCCTGACCATATAAAAAAGTGAAACCGGGTCAGCTGTGTGTATTGTGGCCGCTGATGTCTGGTGGAATCACAGACTGAAAGGACCTCACAGAGGGCAGTCCTCGAAGAGTTATAACTCACTGACTCAGAAGACGTTGCTGGGTCTACGGGGTGGTGAGCCTATTTCTTTGGGTTATTTTCCTCCTTTGTCTACTTCAGATCTTTTATAAGAATAAGAACTTGCCAAGACTTTTAATTCTTCCTGACACAGTTTTAGGGAAGTTACAATAAAATGTAAGCCTCCAGAGGGCCTGTGGTCTCTCTAGGGAACCGCATGGTGTTACAAAAGATCAGTTCCCCCTCTCTCGCAGAGCAGAATGGGACAGGTAGTTACATTGTTCAGACCCTCATAGAAAAGTCTTGTATTGTGGCTGGCTATGTCACCACAGTTTTATGAAATAGTTATATACGGTTTTGTTTACGCTATTTCAGTACACTTCTATTTGAGTTCAAGGAAAACAATAATTATATGTTACTCACTGACAAGACTATGGGAAGAAATAGATTGTAAGACTAATATAGTAACCTGGGTATCTTAGGCTTTCTTGTGCTTTTTCTTTCCTATATTTAGGCAACTAGTTTACTGTGCTATTTTTCAGCCAAGCTAGTATCCTGTTAGAGTAAGTGTTCTACTGCATGACCATGTAACCTTTCCTATTTATTTCATTAGTTTCTCCTTTGATGCATTTTGCTTCCCACTCCATTCTATACTGTTGTGTTATCACATTCTTCACGTTTATCTGTTTATCCTACATATGATTCCTGAAATTATTTTGTTTGTCATCTTAAATGGACCACTAATTTTATGTTATTTCGATAGAAAGCTATGTGAAAAGGGAGTTGTTCACTAGAGACATGAGACTTCACTCCCCCCTTTTCCTCTCTCCCACCCACCCCCACCCCCTCCGGTTTAGATATGTCATAATAAAATGAAGAGGGGTGGAGGAAGAAAGATAAAAGTGTGAGAGAACATTTAGGTGATCCAGGAATTGCTGTATGATTGTTACTTTTTCTTCATTCCTCTAAAGTACTATAGTTCAGATAAATCAACCTCCCATCACAATATTCGAGAAAGTTGTTATTGTAGAATAGCATTTATTATTCAGCTGATTTTTTTCGTTGGCAGCTTAACATATTACTGGAAACATATATGTTGGACAATTTAGAAATCATGAAAAATTTCATGAAGACATTGCCATGTAAGTTTTTTGGGTTTTTTTATTTGGGAGAGAAATGTGTATATAAACAATTTTTTTAAGATTTGATTAAAGTGTCTGAATAAGGTGTTTCATAGATGCCAGCAGTAATGATATTTTAGGCTTTGTTTTGCTGATGGTGTGAAATCAGCTTTAACTGCCTTGCAAAAAAAAAATAAAGTGGAAAAAGAAAAAGCAGCATAACCTCATGTATTCAACTTTTCCAGTGGGTTTTGGATCAGGAACCAACACAACATCTCTATTACTCTTTTGTAATGGAGTTAACTTCTTTAGATGTGAGATACTTCCTCAAGCATAGTTGGAGCTAAGCAGTAAGTAATACAAGGAGACCTTCTCCACACTTCCCCTTTAGTGAAGCAATTTGTGGTAGGAAGAGGGTGTATAAGTAAGCTATTTGTAATTTATGAAGAATGAAAGCATGCTAACTCAGTAACATTTAAACTTCCCTTTAATATAGACGAAGGTTAGTCTAGATGGGATGCTAGGAGAAGATGTCATTTCTGACAAGTTTAAACAGAGTAAGCAGTATCAATGAGTTCTGATTGGGTAGAAACTTTTCTAATAGAGTATGTACAATGCAATTCAGGAAGAGAAAGCAAATGTATGGTGCTGAGTGAATGACATTTCTTAATTTACAGACAGTTTCTCTGAGAAGGTTTTAGATCTTAGGAGGTTGAAAGATAAATAACATCATTTAACTTAACATTTTCGTTTTCCTGTTTCTTGTCCTGGGTCCAGCAGTAGCAGTCATTTTTTCCCTTCTTAGTAGCTGATGCAGTGCTGTGTCTTCAACTTTAGCCTGAGAACAACACTGATAACACACTGATGTTTCTAGTTGTTGCTAAGTAATGTTTACTCCAACCAAGGACTTTCTCATTCTTATGCTCTGCCAGGGAGGAGGGGAAGCCAGGAGGAAGCAGAGACAGGACACCTGACCCAAACTAGCCAAAGGGGTATTCCATACCACAGCATGTCATGCTCAGTATATAAACTGGGGAGGAGTTACCTGGAAGGCCCAGATGGCTGCTCGGGTCGGGCTGGGTATGGGCCAGCAGGTGGTGAGTAATTGTATTGTGCATCACTTGTGTTTATTGTTTTCTTTTCCTTTCCCCTTTTAGTTTTATATTCTCTCCCGTTATTTCCCTTTATTATTGGTGGTAACAGTAGTAGTTTTGTGTTGTACTTTAGTTATTGGATTGTTCTTATCTCATCCCGAAGGGTTTACATTCTTTCAATTTTCCTCCCCATCCCTCTGGGAGCGGGAGGGGAGGAAGAAAGAGGGGGAGTGAGTGAGTAGGTGCATCGTTCTGAGTTACTGGCTGGACCTAAACCATGACAACACGTAACTTATACATGCTTTCCTAGTTTTAATCCATATAACATTTGCTAGCATTTATTACATAGTCATTTATTAGGCTGTTCAGATGAAATTTTTTATCAGTGTGTTTAAGCTTCAGAGAAGGACGTAGAATGCCTGTAAACTGTATGCATTTATGTTTGTAACTCAAAGCAAGCAAATGCCTCAAAATAAGTGTTATGTTCATCTTCAAGAATGCAGATGTGAATAAGACTACATATAAATAAATGTACTTTTTTGAACAACATTATAGGACGTAAAGCTGGTGTGCTGTGAAAAGGAGAGAAGATAGAAGACATGAATTAATAGAAGTGGTTTAATTTTGCAAATAGCATGGAGTTCTTGCTATATTCCCCAACTGGCAGACTAAACTGTGTGGTAAAGGAAAAATTCAGCCTTAACTGTAGGCACTCCAGTGGCAGCTCCTTAAGAAACTTCTGACTATTTTCTCAGAAGACAAGTGTAGGATGAAAAGACACCCAGAATCTGGAAGATATACCTTTACCGTGGTAAAAGCTCGAGGTCTGAGAAAAAGTGACAAAATAAGGCATGTCAGAGGCTATAACAGAAAAGCTTTTACTTTCAGGTGATATCAGTCACTGCTGTTGGTAACAGATGAGAAAAGATCAAGTTGAGAAGCCAGTGGGAACCCTCAGTTTTTATAATTTCCTATACAAAGTTAGTGTACCTTGCAGACATCTGGTTTTAAGTTAAATCTGAGTAAATCCAAAGATGTTTGGAACATAATGTTAATTATTATGAAAGCTGACTACTGTCAAGTGATCATCTTTCAATAGCTTTTGGCAAACCAAGATGACAGAGAGCTTTCATTGATGACACACTGAAAACAATTTTGTCATGTATTTTAATACTAGCCAACACTATGAGATAATATATATTGCTTGAAACAGTAATTAAAGGTTTGTCTATTTGAGGCTGCTTAGCTTAAATAGTGAATAAACACATCTTTGAAATATTTAAAATACATCAAGCGGAAAATATGTCTATTATATTATGATTAAATTCCAATATTTGGGTTCAAAATATGTTTTTTTTAAACAGGAAATAAGGAAAATATTTTGAAAAAAAAGAATTCAAAATATCATTTTGCACATTGTTTCTTCTGTACATATCTACAAGATCAAATATTTATCCAGCATAGTTCTCTGATGATACGAAATTTTGTATCAGCTGAGGATATGGGCTGTGAATTGGTGTTACCACTTCCACATGTGTCTGTTTTCAGCTGTAGCAAGAAACTGAAAGACATCTAAAATACTAAGCCAACATGTTTACTTCTGAGAAGACTCCCATATCCAACCTGCTTAACTGGCATCTGTCTGAATATGCTTTTCTGGGCAAGTATGTTGAAACATTAAAATTTGAAATGGATCTAATCTTGAAATGCCACCTTCTTTCATGTAAATTATTTTTGTTTAGACTTTAAAGTGATTTATTTCCAGAAATACGGAAAAGGAAAGTAAATGTAGAAGCATCTGTGGTTTTCTGCCTTCATTTAAATATGGACTTGCATCCTGAGTAACTGTTGGCAGGATTAGGGAATTGTAAATGGATCTTATGAGACTGTATTAACCAGCTGCTATGTGTCTAACCTTCAGGAGAAACTTCAGTATTCTTCAAGTGCATGGCTAAATTCAGCAAAATACATGACTGCATCCAGTGTACTCTCTGTCAAAATACCCTTGATGCTTTGGAATGCTGTAGATTTTTTTTTACCTGACTGGTAAACAGCATAGATCCATGCAGATGCTACATATTGTCCAGCTCCCTAATCTTATTCTAAATATAAACTATCTTCCTAGCATGATAGAAACAGTCAAGAAACACAGTTTAATAAAGGAAATAAAAAGGTGCAAGAATGGGGAAGAAGCTTGAGTTGATGTGTCTAATAGTTAGGTGTTTTGCCAGTAAACCACAACATTAGTTGAAGATGACCAAAGGGTTTTGTTGCTTTTATTTTTTATTTTTTTTTCCTTCCCTTCTACTGTTATCACTGAGAGTGGATTTCTGTGAGATTCGGTTTCACTAATACAGTCGAAACTTTACTTAGCTTTTTTGCATGTTTTCAATTGCATGAATTTTTGCATTGATCTCTTGAGGGAATACAGACATATGCTTCTGCATATTTGCTTACTAGTTCAGTACCATAATTCTTTAGATGTTGTCTTTTGAGGTTTAATTTCATTTTTTTGCTGTCTATATGATTTCTAGACAATCATGTCATCTAAGGACAGAAATAAAACACTTTATTTTCTTAGATTTAAATAACTTCAGTTGTGTTTTCTTTCAAACTTACTTCATAGAAATTGCTGATCACTATCCTAGTTGCTGAACTTGGTCTTACTTGTCTTGCTGAATAGATTTATAGATACAGAATGACACAACCATAGAACATCCTGAGTTCTAAGGGACCCATGGATATCAAGTCCAACTCCTATGACTCCACACTGGAGTTAACTGTTAACTTTTAAAAGTTAACTTGTAAAAGTTAGGTTTAAATTTAAGAGCATTGGTCCAAAAAACTTACAGAATGCCAACAGGCTTGGAGCCATGATCACTTCCCTGGAGAGCTTGTTCCAGTGCTTGACCACCTTCTCAGTGAAGAACTCTTTCCTAATATCCAGTCTCAACTTTGCCTGATGCAGCTTTAAGCCATTTCCTTGTGTTCTATGACTGGCCACCAGAGAGAAGAGATCTGCACCTCCTAGTCCACTCCCCCTTGTGAGGAAGCTATAGACAGCAATGAGGTCACCCCTGAGTTTTCTCTGCATGGAAAAAGCCTAATATCCTCAGCTGTTGCTCATAAGTCATACCCTCTAGTCCTTTTACCATCTTTGTTGCTCTCCTTTGGACACATTCTACTGTCCTTACATTCTTACATTATGGAGCCCAAAATTGTACTTGAAGTCATCAATCACTTCTTTTGACTGGTTAGCTATATAGTGCTTAATGCCCCCCATGATACAGTTGGCCCTTTTGACCATCAGGGGACATTGTTGGCTAATTGAGCTTACCATTAATCAAATAACCCAGATCTCTTCCTGTAGTGCTGCACTCTAGCCTCTTGTCCCCCAGGCTAGACGTACATCCAGGATTACACTGTCCCAGGTGCAGAATCCAGCATTTCTCCTTGTTAGATTTCATTGGTGATTGTGCAGTACTTTAAACTATTAAGATCTCTCTGTAAGGCCTGTGTATGCTCAAAGGAATCATCATCATCATCTATTTTACTATTGTCAACAAACTTACTTCAGGTACACTTAGCTTCTGTGCCCAGGTCATTAACAAAAACCTAAAAATTAAGCCCTAGGAAGCTCTACTAGTGATGGGCTGCCAACCAGATGCTGCCCCCTTTACAATAACTCTAAGCCTGACCCTTCAGTCAGTTGTTAACTCATTATAGTTTTGTACATGTCTAGCTGTATGCTGGACAATTCGTCCAGTAGGATACTGTGACACATAGTATCAAAGTTTTGCTAAAATATGTAAAACAACCCCACATCCCCTGCCTTCCCTTCTTTCAGTAGACAGGCAATGTTGTTGTCAAAGTATACTAAGTTAGTAAGGCATGACCTTCCCTTCATGAACCAATGCTGGCTTCAACCAATGACTGCATTGACTTTCGAGTGCTTACAGTAACTCCCAGCGAATTCTCCATAATTTTAGCCAGCAGTGAAGTGAGACTGGTAGGCCTATACTTAACAGGGTCTTCTTTCTTGCCCTTCTTGAAAATTGGAATAATATTTGCTAGCTTCCAGTCAGCTGGCATCTTTCCAGATTCCCAAGACTGTTGATAAGTAACTGAGAGAGGTCTTGCAATAACATTGGCAAACTCTTTCAGTACCCTGGATGAATGCCATTGCACCTTATAAGTGTGGATTTGGTTACATGGCAAATATTATACAAGTTCAAAGTCAACTGTGACTATCACTTCCCCAGTCACAGTATTCCACACCAGGGATTTGGGGGTCCTAGATCCCATCACTGACATAAAAGACAAAGGCAAAGAAGGCATTAAGCATCTTTGCTTTATCTTGATCCTTGATTGTGATAGGGATGACTTACCACCCTCACGTATTGTGCAGTGACCAACCTCATCAAGTAATGTTTTCTTTAGTCTTCCTTTTGCTGTTAACATACTTACAATAGGGTTTGGTTTTTTTCTTTTGTTATTTGCCATGGTACTGGCCGGCTTCAAGTTCAGTTGTCCTTGGCCATCCAAATATTCTCCCTACAGTGGCAAACATCATCTCTGTAGTCTTCCTGTGTAGCCAGACCTTGCTTCTAAAGTCCATACGCTTGTTTTTTCCTCTTAAGTTCTAGAAGATCCCTCTTAAGCTAAGTCAGACTTCCACCCTGCTTGCTTTGACTTGTGATGGTCAAGTGTCAATGAACTATGCTCCTGTGCTCTTAAAAGATGACTCTTAAAAAGTGAACAGCATTTATGTACATCAATACCCTCAAAATCAGATTCCCAGGAGACCTTACTAACTTGTTCCTTGAGCAGCCTAAAGTCTGCTCTCCCAAAATCCCGAGTACTACCTCTGTTGACAGGGGTTTTTTTTTTCTCATTTTACCAAAGGTTTTTAATTCAACTATTTCATGCTTACCGTGGCCAAGACATCCACTAATTATCACTACACCCACAAGACTGTTACTATTTACAAAAAACACATCTAGCAGGGTAATTTTTCTAGTCAGGTGCATTGCTTGTGGTACGGAGGAACACGGACATTGCTCAGACTGTTATGCATAGATGATTGACCTTCGAGAACTTGATAGTTTTATGTATGCTCAGAAATATGAAAAATACAAAGAAAGTCAAACTGAACAATTACAAGTCTTTCAAAGTTCTCTGTAAAACGAAAAAATCTCTGTAAAAAGTTCTCTGTACTAAATTCTCTGCAGGTAAGAAGTGTTGGGGTGGCAAAAAATTTGAGAAGGAATAGATAAGATCATATTTATTTATGTATTTCTCAAAAATTTCTGTGTATATATAAAGTTAACCTCATTGTTGTCAAGAGTTGGCTATGGCTGTTCACTTAAAAATATTTTAACTTGTTATATGTCTTTGACTTACGTATTAGTCATGTTTGGAGATTTTTTCTTCAGTATCCAAATCACCCTGCATATGTCGAAATGCTTTCATTAAATACTGTCTATGAATAACTACAGCTATTGAAATATCAACAATAGATCTTAATGCAGTTGCCATCACTTAAGTCAGTTCTTCAATTACTGCTTTTTAATTTGCATGCTTTTAAATTTTGTCTGTACTCTTCTGAGTAACAGGGGTCATCATACTGATGTTGCCTTTTGAAAGGGAAAAATCTTGCATAATTAAAACATCGTTTTCATACTAAGGCTTCAGAAAGCCTTTATTACTGCTGTCTGTAGGTAGTATAAGCTTTTACATCATTCATTATAACATCAAGCTCAAATTATTCCAACTTCTTGTTTGAAGTTCTTTCATGCTGCTCCAATCAACTGAGGCTATCAACTACAGCACATTCACAGGAATTCAAGAGCCACAAAGCTTGTTTGTCAGAGCTAAATTAATCAGTTCATTGCAAGGTTTGAGTTCTGTTCTGGATGTTTCTCTACATAAAACTAACAGCTGGAAAATACATGAATATCTAGTCTAAAAAGTATTAGGTGTTGGCAGTGGCTTATCTCTCTGATGTGAAATCTCCCAGTTCCAGCTTCAGAGGAGTTCAGATATAGTTTTGAATACTGAGATGTCATTCTTCGTAAGATCAGTCATTGACTTGCTTGTGAATTCTTTCCAGTACTGTTTCTGTTGTGTCATCCTCTCCACCAGAAGCACATTACACTGAAATTTAGGATTAATATTTGACTTTCTTATGATGACTGATTCACCCCCCCTCCTCCGGCAGGGATCTCAGAGGTTAGTTTTTCAAACTTGTTTCTCAATTGCTTGTCTTCATGGCTCTGGAATTTCTAATATGTACTGTAAATTAGTTGCATCAGTCAATGGTATACTTGTGTCCCATACTGAGAACTGAAAGCTTTTCTTTCTTCTCTTTAATTTAGGCTCAGCAAATAATACTGTTGCACATATCTGAGGAAGAAAGGAGTACTCACTCTTGAATTATTTGCACTACAAAGAGAAACAGAAATGGCAGTGAAGTAAACCTATTGTCACAAAGCCAGTGATACTTGGCTGTTTACAGAGAACAAAGTATATTTCCTTTAGATTTCTGTTGCACTTGCCTGCATGCACTCCTTTAGTTGCTGCAGATAAACAGTTTTGCACATCTGAAATGGTCTTTAAACCCCCAGTAGAGTCTTCCGGAATTATTTTTTCTGTTACTTGAGTCCTTTTTAAATTATTGGAAATATGACTTGGTTGAGTGTGTGTGACCTGGATCCTTTCCTTATAGTAGGAAAACAGAGGTGATCTCAAAGCCAGAAGAAACAGATAAGTGATTTCAAAAGATGTCAAAATAGTAAGGACATCAAGAGTCCTACTCAATACTATTTTTTCATGTGTGTGCTTGGTTGGTTTTCTTTTTCCCTAACCAGCTGCCTAATGAAAAGAGCTAGGTAAACAGAAAACTGTGTGTACACCAATCTTAAATTCTATTATGTACTTTCAGCATAATTAAATGACCACATGATGATAAGTGTCAGCAACATTATACTGGGATTCAACAATACTGTACTGGGATTCAGATATGTAAATTTAGGTACCTAAATGGCTCCTTGTGGACTGTTTCTAATCTCCTCAAGATTAGAGAGAACAGTCAAGAGAAAGGTAGGGTTTAGTGCCCTAAATATAAGAGTACTTGAGCCATTTGAGATTCTCTAAAGGATCCAAAACATCTGCACATGCTGAAAGATACCAGTGGGAAACTTAAAGAAAAAACACCTTCCTCTATTGTCATTCAAAATGTGCAACTGTGCAGATGAAAAGAATTTTGAGTTAGAATTGGTAAATGGCTTCTTGTCTTGCATCCCTATAGAAATGTAGTATATAAAGAGCTGGTTTTAGGATCAAGACCTAAACCTTTACAATATTTAGGTTTTCCAGGTAATTTTAAATGCTTTGAACCATGTAATGTTGCTGAGGAGGAAAACCTACAAGAGTAATTACATCTTTGACAAAAGCAACAGGTAGCTATGCAAACGTCACTTGTTTGTCATCTTGTAATAATAACAGTGCTTATTTCTAAATATGTAAATTTGATATAAATAAAATTGCAGTTATGCTATCTTCTTCTGATCTTAAATACATCAGTTTAAACCCCAAGCATAAATTTGGCGAAGTGCCCTTGGAATGAGCATCTTCTTCATTTAGTATTCTCTCAAAGAAGAAATCATGCCTTCAATCAGAATAATAAGTATTAGTTATATTATTCATGGGCTATGCATGTGCCTCTAATAAGAACTGAATGATGTTTCTGAGGTAGCCTATCCTAAAGAAAGCATTAAAGACTTTTTCTGAAGTCCTATTTTTGAAAATGTTTTTATCTGTTTTCAAAGGAGTAAAAGAAAATGACTGGAACTAATTTGCTGCTATTTCTTCTTTGTGCTGCATACTCAAAACCATTTAGTACTTCCTTTTTATATCTTCTGTTTTGATTCCAGTGTTTGTTGCTGTACTCATTTTTTCAGTCCATTTTTATTAGGCAAGAAATCAATAAATAATGTCCTGACAAACAATTCAAAGAGTAATAAATCTTGGTAAATATTAGATGGTATTTTCTCATCCTATCAAACTGTATTTCAGAATTTTTAATTTCATCTATGCATGAAAGCTGCACTGAGTGACAATACCCATTCTCAATGTGTGTGTCTTTAAAAAGACATTGACTGAGTTGGGGTATGTTCCAAAAGGAGTAGGAAGATGTTTCCTTTCCTCACGAGTAACTGAATGTAGTCCTATAAAGAACCTTGTGGACTATAGGGAATAAAAGACAAAGGAAAAATAGAAGAAAAAGAATCACAGATAAATGCTGGAAGTTTCCCTTGAAGAAGAGATTCTGCTAGGAGGTAGAGAACCAGTGCCTGTCTGTCCTAATGGAGGATTCAGTTAGTGACCCTGGAGATTCTGCATCCCGCTGTCCCTACAGTCCCAAGACCCCTAGCTGATAGACAACAGCAATGTCTGAAAGGGTAAATTATGAATCTTGACATGGAAAAGAAATATCTTTTGCAAAACCAAATAGCTTCAGTGTCTTGAAAACATAAGATGTCTTGGAGATAGGAAGTAAGTTAATGATCATCAATCATTTTTGTTTATATGTTATTTACATCTGGACTTTGAGTTGAAAAAAATAATTATTTTCTGACAAAACTCAGCACAAAAGAAAGGGCTTTGCAAGCAGACCACTAAGTTCTGGTCAGCTTCGGACCTGTCATTCATCATTCTAAGGGAGTTTCACTGGCTTTTTGGAAGACATATGAGACAGAAAGTTGATAGAAATAGTGAATTATGATCATGGAATAGGAGAGTGTCAGTCCCACTCACTTCTAAATGTTACACATAGTGAGTCACAGAGGTGTAATGGCAGTATGATACTGAATATGGTTTTATGCTTTTTATTTTCTGAAGTGAATCCACTCATAATCATACTTTTATTGTTTTGTTTGTTTTTCCAGGCAGACATTTTGATTTCAGTCACATTGCATTTATCACATTGCACTCAGATGATGTTTACTACCACCAGTGTGTTTTAATTTACTCTTAGAATAGTACAAAGGTCATAAGTGGAACCTTAGCTTTGGCATGAGTTATTTTTGTATAGATATATTTGCTTAGTGGATCAGAAAACAATTGTTTATCATAACAGTAATATTTTACTTCTAAGGTTTAATATCGATGAGTGAAATCGCTTTAAAAGAAAAAACAAAGTTCTGTGGTGCTTTGGTTGGTTGTTTTTTGTTTTGTTTTTACTGCTAACATTCCCCCTCTACTTCTGTGGAAAATTTACCTGACTAGCCAGCAACTTACCTTGATAGTAAAATCGGGTAAAAATAATTTTCTAATTAAAATCTAACTCATTTGTTGTGGAACATATACATAGAAACTTTGTGTGGAAGATACAATGATTTTTGAATGAAGCATATACCAAAAAACACTGGCAATATCTTTCCACTTTATTGTGGAAACTTTAAGCATTTGGTGTAAGATTCAGTCAGATATTTAAAGTTTATGTTTTTAGCAGCTACTCTAAACTCTTTCTACAACCTGAAAAGAAAAAAGTTTACACAGGCCAGTTTGTTCCATCTAAATTAGTTAACTAAAATACTTCCTGGAAATGCCTGTTTTGTCATTGACTGTGGAAGAAGCCTAGGCAGCTTTTTAAATACCTGCCTTTTAGACAAAACTGTGTTGATGTAATTAATCACTATCATTGTCTCAAGACTTGTTCAGAGAAAACCTACAGTAAATAATTATGGCTAGACATTAATGGTCATCTTGCTTAGGATAACAAATCTGTCTTAACAGTTTCAGGAAAGGAGAAATGAACTTCGGTACCTGCCTGGCATCTGTTTGATCATGTTCATAAAATCACAAAGACTTCGAGGCAAGTCTTAAATTTACTTATATTCTGCTGATTTCTCACAATTTTATGTGATGCTATTCATATTAGGGTACGTTATCTTTGTTTTCAAACAATATCCATTGAATAAATCATATGTCCATATTATATTTTTAACCTTCTGTGCAAATGCAGTTCTTCAAATGCCATTTTTGTCTTACTAATACTGTTATGAAATAAATGTATTTAAATATATACTTATGAAATAGGAGGTCCATCAGACCTATTATTCAGAAGGGTTTGTTGTTTGTTTTTTTTTTTTAATAAATGAAAAATTCAGGTCTTTCTTCTTTGATAAAGCCATGCTGAACACTTGTGCTGAACATCATAGTTCCTCACTTAATTTTATACACAATTTAAATATGACTATTAGGAAGACTGTGTTGTTTTATCATATTGTATATTTTCTTATTACAACCTATAAAGTGATTCATTTTCATGTGCCTTTCAGTGGTAAAACTAACTTGGCAAGCTTCTTGTTAATCTATAGAAATACCATTTGCTAGTCTCAGAAGAATTTGCATTCAGGGAGAAATTAAGGTCTGTCTAATGAACGTAAATAGGACATTTTACTCAAAAAGTGATTTCAGGTCCTCCTTTTTTTGATGGAGCCAGAAGAAGTTAAGCTCTGTTAGTGTTCAAAGTAGATGATTTTTAAAGTTTAACTGGCCTACAGATTACCTACCTTCTGCTTATCAAGGGAACTTTTTTCTGCAGTGGATGGGAGTCCATAATTCTACTCCAAATTAGAAAATGGAACAGTTGATGTCTGTTAGTCATTGCTAAACAATTGATTTTTACAGCTAAAAAGTTAAAATAAAGCTTCAGACAAGCCTTAAAATGAGCCTGGGCAAAGCAAGCTCAACAACGTCCAGTCCTGAAGGCTAGCAGAACTAACACAAAGTCTCTAACACCTTTCTATTATCAATGCTGCAGCCTAATAATGAGCAGTGGTTTAGGCCTGTTTGTGATTTTACTGTGTCTGCCTTTTACCCAGGCATATTTTGTAATATGGCTTGACATAGTCACGTAAGAATAACAAGACCAATATAACAGTACAGAGCCTTTAGCTGTCAAATGGAATTAAATGGCCAGCACCCAGCTGCAAATACTCATCTGAATGAGCTTATACAAACCAGATCACATAAATCAGAGTCGTCTGGTTTTTAATTTATGAAAACAGCAAGCAATCCTTCAGATTAGACAGATCTTGTCCTATGGAAAAGTGTATATAAATGCTAGTGATACACACTGGAGTTTTTGGCACAGAGAAGATAACCACTTTAGTTTTGGCTTTTTGGTTTTGGATTCCTGCAGCCTTGGCTCCCCAGAGTCTTACTCTGTCTTGGAAACGTAAGACTCATCGAAGACGGCAGCCATCAGAACCAGTAACCTATCATATACTTAGTGGTTCCCTAGTATGTATGCTTAATGTTTGATTCTTAGGTGTTAAAGATAGATTACGTATTACTTGAATGTGACAAACACATGCTTATTTGAAGATCTGAGATTTCACTGGTGACTCAATTGCTCAGACTTTTTTTTTATTTTATTTTATTTTTATCACAGTGGTCCCCAATTCCCTGGTATTGACAATTTCAATTATGGTAATAACAGTTCTTGAGCTACAGGCTTAAAGCAGTCTTATTCCCTGCTGTGTCTTTCATGAGGGAATACCTAGAAAGAAATCATAACTAGTCATCACAGGCACTAGGAAGAACTCTTTAGTGTAGAAATAGTCTCTTAAGGATCCTGAACTAGAGCTGCAAAACTTGAATGAACACTGGGTCTATAAACATGTGTCTCATTAGAGATTTTTTTTATGCGACCCTTCTGTTGCAATTTTTATAATTGGTTCTTGCTTGGCAAAAAGCTGTGATTCCCCTGCCAGAAAACAAATAACCAGCTTTTGCACTTACGGGCAGGCAGAAATGTTCTGAAGAAATTTCTGAATTAGGAAATTGTCTAAGATACTGTGACATAGAGCAACTGACGTTAATCAGATTCTCTTATATCTCAAGACAAGCATTTGCCAGAATGGTGATACATATAGAAGTGGTGCATGCTAGAATGTTAGAGTTTTTCAGCCAACATCAGAGCTTATCATAGAATTTGAGAAGGAATAGTCAATTTAAAGGCAGAGGCTTTACTTTTTGCTTTCCTCAAGGTAAACAGTGTACTATAACATCTTACCAATGTATCATGCTCAGCTTTCAAGAAAAAAAGTATCTCTGTAGCAAATATTCCTAGAAGTTAATATGTATTTTCCTTGTAATTATATTGGTTCCTTCTCACCACAACCCCCACCTCACACCCCACCTCCCAGTTTTAAAGAATGACAGCTTTTCTGAATCTGAATCTGTATGGAGCAAGTAAAGGGAAAGTAAGGGTAATCAAAACCACAATTGGTGGGGGATGGACACTCAAGACTTTACTGGGCATAAGCAACATGAGGAAAAAGGCGTGGAGTTGAAGCTTTGAAGCTTTGAGATGAGATGTACAGGTGGTTTTTTGTTTGTTTTTTTCTTTTTTTAATGTGTTTACTTTTATTTTCAGGGTTCAGTTTTCTTAGAAAAAGACTTTTTATAGTTATCACAAAGTGTTTCTCTGTTCTCAGACAGAAGGCATCACAGTAACTGGTGAGATAATGGGGAACTTGGGTACTTTATAAAATATTAAACCCAAAGATAATTTATGAACACCAAAGGACCCCACTCTAGAGCAGGTGAGCAACTCTTGAAAGAAGCTGCAGCCTGTAGAGAGCCCATGCTGGAGCAGGCTTCTGGCAGAAGCTGCAGTCTGTGGAGGACTCCAAATGGAGCAATTAATGAAGGGCTGTAGCCCATGGAGAAGACTTACGCTGAAGCAGGGGAAAAGTCTGAGGAGGAAGATATGGTTTCAAAGAACTGTTACAAAATGACTGCAGTCCCTCATTCTTCACCTTGCCCTGCACTGCTCAGGGTGGGAAAAAGGAGGAACACCTTCAACTGTATCAGTTTTGCTCAGAGCTCCATCCAACCTGACCTTGAATGTTTCCAGGGATGTGCCATCTACCACTTCTCTGGGAAAGGATGTTGCACTGTTTCACCACCCTTATTGTAAAAAAATTCCTTATATCTGGTCTAAGTCTTATCCATAAGCTTTCAACCTCCTTGTGGTTATTCTTCAGACACAGCATATTAACTGTATAATTATGTATAGTTGGAATATTTTTCCAAAAACTTCAGTGACTCCATATATTCTAGTGATGGGAAATCCTTAGAGAGACACGAATAATGCTGATGTATTTTTCTGCTGAGCAAAAAAATGTAATAACTTTTGCAGATAAAGCTGTTTATTCATCTCTGCACTTTCTAGGACTTAAGCTATACTTCTAGAAGAAATCTGACAGATTGAACAGAGAAATTTATTTATATTTCATCTTCATTTGCTTTTCTGACTGTTGGCATACCCAGCCATCATCTTAGTTATGAACATTTACACAACCAGATACATAGTTTTCATCTTGTTAATGTTTTCAAGCCTTTGTCCTTTACTGCTATTTTGCTTCATGCTTGAGATGCATCTATTATTTGTACTATAGAATATGAATTGGTACATCTGCCTAATGAGGTGCTCGACTGCCCTCCCTGTGTGCCTTCCAAAGCTTTCAGAGTTTAACATACATAATAAAAAAAAAGCAAACAGTTCAGTCACTTGGGCAGCAGTTTGCCTCTTCTTTTCTCTCAAGTACCCCTAATAAGGTGTAATTGGTGAATTACCCCAAAACATTTACTAAGCTCACCAATTGCTAAACAAGCCCAGGAAGAAATGCTAACAGTTTCAAACCAAACCATTGTTAATTTATGATTTAATTCTCTTTTTTGCACGTGTTTCTGCTGCATATTGTGAGCTTTGGAGAAAGAAGCATCTCTTTCCTTATATTTCACTGGGGTTAAACACTTATTCAGTCTCCCAAATACAGGTCATTAAGGGGAAGAGATTTCTTCATTTCTGATATCCTCACATAAACACCAACCTATATTTCCATCCAGTCACTGTAGTTCCAGGTGCAGTTTAAGTACTGTATCTTCACAATTCAAGTGCCAGAGAAAAAACAAACAACACAATTTTCTGTGTGTTTCCAGTTCAATCGTAAGGGCAGGATCTGCAGTCTCACACACATTTAAGTAATTCATTCATCTTCTTTTGAGTGAAGTAGATAAACTTTACTCTGCAGGCTTGAATTTCCTCTGACATCAGCATAAATCCAAAGTGATGAATGGAATCTAAAAGATAATAACAGTAAAGTTTTAAGTGCTTAAAGACTCTTCAGAAGTAGGCTCTCACTGTGAGCATGAAGTTCACTCTGGGAGCTTAAGATCTGTGGACTGTAGTCACAAGAAAGTTCAATAACAAACCAGCTGCTTTTTCAAATTGTGTTAAGGTGGAGATAATACAAACTTTATTATATATGGCTAATGGGACAAAGAATAACAGTGTATGGAGAGAGTTACATCTTTTCAGTAAACTTGCAGAAATTATCCATATTGTTGTAAGCACAAAAAGATCTTTAATTTATTGAGTTGCCAGAAAACTTAAAAAGTTTTTTATCTGTTGTAGGCCTAGATCTTAGATTTTAGACTTTCATGCTGAGCACTGTTATATATATATTTTTTTTTTAATGGGAACTGAAGCTAAACCCATTTCGTGTTTGTGGTATTTCCCTTTTATTTACCGTGCCTGTTGAACAGAAGGAATTTAAAGCATGTCTTAATTTTCAGATTTGATACAAATGGAAAACAAGACACAGTAAGCAGCCAGAATATGAAGCCAAATGTCTCTGTTAATTTCAGCTACATGCTGAAGTAATTCACAGAAAAAGTATCAGACAAATAGGTATGGGTTAAGAACAAATTAATTCATTAGACTCACTTAGGAATAGTTAAAATATTTTATTAAAACTTTCCAAAATACTCATTTTTACTATTACTGTACTATTGCAAATCCTTGATTAGGAAATTACAGTCAGATGAAATCAGCTTAAGGCATTTTTTTTTTCTAGATCTTATCCTTAACTGCCATATATGATACTCACAAGAAATTTAATACATATTTTAAAATATATATACAATTTAAGGTATATAGTTGTTTTTGTACAGATCATTATATGACACACGTTGAAGTATTTACTGATTCAGGTATTTACTTCTAAAACAGGATATATATTTTAAGAATGTTAAGAATACTTAAGTAGAAGCCCAGAATAGTTAGGGTTGGAAAGGACCTGAAAGATCACCTAGTTCCAACCCCCCTGGTCAGGGATGTGTCTCACTAGACCAGGTTGCTCAAGGCCCTGTCTAGCCTGGTCTTGAACACTGCCAGGGATGGAGCATTCACAACTTCCTTGGACACCTTTCCTTTGATCATGAAACTTTCCTTTCATCAAAGTTATTCATGACATCTTTAAAGCCTGTTAACAAGGTTTTTCAGTTATTGGAAGTTATTAAGGAATGTTTTGAAGGAATGGTAACAGATACAAAATGCACCTTATGCAACTACATATGATTTTAAAACCATCACGTTGCCAAAATTTTCAATTTAAAAGACGTATAATAAGTAATGACATTAAATAAAATAATTGTTAAAGCTGAAGAGTTTCACAGTGATAGAACAAATAAAGAAGAATGTAAAGAATCAATTATTTCATACAACTGTGAAAGAAAGCTGTATCAAGGAAATGGAATACAGATGCCAAGAAAATTTTATACAACAGGATCAAACAATTCTAGCTTTATTAGAGATTTTAATCAACGGATTTTAATGTTAAATGCTTAATTTATTATCCTTGCTTTTATTCCCAGTGTGTTATTTTCATGGATGTTTACCTCCTATTGCCCCAACAGGTAAATAAATTATGTGACATTGTCAGAAAGTTCCACAAACAAAAAGCTATTTGCACAGAAAAAAACACATATCCTGTAGTCTGAATGGCAGACTAATGTTATTAGTGGACATGGGGTTTTTTGGTGGGTTTTTTTTCTCCTTTTTTTTTCCTTTTTTTTTTTTCCATGAATGCATGATGAGTTTACAAGTCCCTTTACTCTGAATGGTCTTCATAGGGATTTGAAGTTGGAAGTTCTTTGAAATTCAGAATCTTTCGTAGCTTGCAGAACACTGTAAAATCATTACCTTATCTGTTACAAACTTTTCTTAATTAATTTTGAAGCATTACCTTTTTTCTCATGGAAAAAGTTAATTCCGTTTACATCATCCATAGTTTTATAGCTAATGAAAATTAATTCAATGATGTGTTTAATTTTTGAAGTGTGGAGGAAAATGAATGATAGATTTTTCAGACCATAATATACAAAGGGAATATATTTATAATTCATAGAAAATAAATTATTTTGGGAATTTCTTCCATTTTACAAACTCTTTTCAAGTCATAGATATTACAGTTTACAAGTGTTACATATTTGTATACTGAACTGCGTATTTAGCTGCCAATTTCATTGGCAAAATTTGATATATCTTACATGCAGTAGAATTTTATAATCAAGACATAGAAGACATAGAATTTTTTAATTAAGACATAAGATTTTAAGAACACTTTGATCCAGTTAGGCATATAAACATTGCCTGAATTATATAGGATTGAGGTGTATGTCCAAAACAGAAACAAACATAATTAATTACAAGTGGTATTTCATTTGTTTCCTGCAATAAAAATCTGAATGTGATCCAAAGCATTTGGCTGAGCATCAAAACTTATTCAGTGCTTGGCTTCAGCCACTTTATAGCAAAATGTGGCTCCCAGACTCATGATCCTTAAGAAAAGGTGAGATACCTCCTGGTAACTTAGGTTCAGAGCAACAGCTCTTTATGACTAGACTGTCAGCAAAAAGTATGTCTCAATATTTGCATAACCATGCATAACCTTCTTCTGGGATCCAGAGCACAGAGGTTTGTCTTTTCAAGATAAATACCTTCCTGTAAGCCTCAGAAGAGGGGCTGTTGCCTGTGTAACAGTACATTGACTTGGGTACTCTGCCAGGAGTTAGTGATTTGTTTCACCAACCTTTGAACATCTGTTATGTAGACAGCTATACCTGAAATACTGACCTAGGCTCCATTAGCAACCAGTGAAGATAAATAGGGAATTGTAGGAAGCAGTTCCTTGAATCTGTTTTAGACAGATAGCTCAGGAGGTGGTGAATCCTTCCCTGACACATGCATTGGAAGTTCCCAGACTATGATTACTCCCATGAAGGAGAATCAACTAAGTGTGCATTGCACTGTTTTCACTCCTTTTGGTAAAACACTGCATCTCTTTAAAGACCACTAACACTTCCTGAAGATTTATCTTGGGTATTTAAAAAAACCTATATTTTTACTGAGTTTTGGGCTGAGGGGCTGGTTCTGTTTTGAAGTTGGGAGTTGCTTTTTACTTCTTTTTTCCCCCCTCCTCTTATCCCCCCTTTGAGACATACCAGGTAACAGAAGTAATATGTACATCACTACCCTTTTTTTTGTCATTAAGAAATACTTTATCATGGTTGAAAGATTTCTATATCTATATTCCCTTAACTGGCTAAATTAAAATTCACCATTGATACATATGAACAACTGATTAACTTGGGCAGCCATTTGTGTCCGTTCTTAGAAAGTAGCAGGGTTTTATATCCAAAACCAGAGTTAGAAGGGCTCCCAAAGTACTTCAGTGAGCAATGTCATGCACATCAAATTTTCTATAATTGATAAAACTAAGATTTAGTGTACAAATAAGTAGTTAAGCTCTGAGATGTTTTAGTTTTCTATGTACCTAAAAAAAACCCCAACAGACCTTAAAATATTGCTTCATTTTTCACTCTAATTTGAAAGTCTTTATAATTTTTTTTCTAAGTATCTTTAAAAGATGAAAAATGCACAGTGGCATTTTAAAGCCTAGTAATGGCTCCTAGCTTATCAGACAACACAAAAAAACTACTTTCAATAACAAATTGCATAAATTAAATTAATCAGGAGAGATAGTCATATATCTAGTGTTCAGTTTTTCTTTCTGTCCTCATTTAACCATTTTAAACATGTAGTTGTCTAACTCAGAAGCGATGTTGGTAATTTAGATACATAAAATTAGGAAATATGAGTGACATTTGAAGTACACAGTGTTCTACAGAGTTGCCAGAGCTAGATTTCCAGAGCACTGAAATCTAAATGATACTTTAGTATTTATCAGAAGCTGAAAAAGTGCTTTGGAAATGCAACCAACCTCTATCAATACAAATTGCTGCAAGTTATGGATAGTTTTGCAGATACTGCATATGTGAGATAAGTTCTACCAATCTGAAAATACATCAAGAAATCATTCCTTATGTTCATGTTGGTATGTAGCTACAGTTTCCACTAATATCTGCATGGCTTCTTAATCCTTTTAGATAAAAAAATATCTCTTAACACTATGATCTTTAATGTGTGTCTTGCAAACAAGAAAACATTGTGAAAACATCACTGGAAGGATTACCACGTCAAAGAAAGTATCTGCCAGTGCCAAGAAGCATTCTAGACCCCATGACTCCCAGTTATTGTAGTATTATTTTGTGTTACCGTATAAGGTACTAATCAAGGTTAGAGTCAAAGTGTTTGGCAAAGTAAAACATCATCTCTGCCAAAGACAGCTTACAGCTAACATCATAATTAAGGAACAAAAAGGATGGAAATGGGAACCTCAAGGAGAATGTCAGTGTTTTCATTTTAGTGTTTTTATGTGGCTGATGAAGTGCTGAGACAAACAGATCACACTTATTTAAAAGCTGTGTGGAAGGAGTGGCCTCCTCCCAAAAACACAGAAGTTTTTGTAACAACAGAGCTAGCCTTTCCTCCAGGCCTAGTAATTCTAGAAACAAGAAGAGTCTACTCTGTATAAATGATGATGCAGTCTCTCGTTAGTAGTACAGGCACTGCTGATGAAATTTCAGCATTCCAGTTCCTCAGTAGTACTTAGTGAGCAGTACAAGATGCATTCAAATACTAAATGATGATTGCTTTCTTAAAAGTGCTAAATACTAGGCAGCAGATGACTTTACATACATATAACATACATAAAGACAGCCAAGTGGAAATGTTAAATATGCAGTTATTTCTCATTCTTAAGCAATTTTTTTTATATTCTAGTCTTGAACATATTGACTTAAATTTTTAGTTTTGTGGGTTTGCTGTTGGTATGATGGATAACTGTGTTTTATCCATTGTTTAAAATACTGTGGGATACATGTGAAAACACCTACCTAAATGCTTATATGGAATCATCAAGCATTCTAGGAAGGAAAAATACCCAATTAACCTCTTGAACCAAAAGGAAAGGGCTAAGTCAGAATGACAACAGTGAACTTTATAGAAAGCTTGTTACCAAAAATGTTCTTCAATGTATATTTTGCATCCCTGACCTAGATGACAAAAGGAAATAGCTTGCAGAAGTTTGACTTTTCTGTTGAATAGGCTAACTGGCTGTAGAGCTAAGATTTATGACTTTTCAATAATACTACAGCATGCAAAACAGTAGGTCGCTAGAGCTAAGCAGAACTCCAAATATTGTATTATTTTAGAGAAAAGTAGAGTATAGTTACAAATAATGTAGGTTTATATGTTTTTTTAATTTTGTTTAATTAATACATGTTAATTGTAGTCTTTGCAAAAGGCAAATGGGGCATAATTTCAGGTTAATGCAAGCAGGTACAGCTCTACTGAAATGTTTATTCAAGGTCTGAATTTGGCCTTGTTAGAATAATTCATGAAGGCAAATGCATATCTACATCATCCTAATTCCTCTTCTAGGAAATTTTGATATAGAACAGTTTCTTGTGTATTGCAAATGCAGATTAATATTTTCCTTATTTAGTCAGTACTTGCAATTGAAGTCTGAAAATGAAAGTTCTACAGAAGTAGAGAACCACTTACCAGTTAAGTCTTCAGTTTACAGGTAAATTTTTAACAGAAAATGTCAGCTGAGTGTATTTCTAATCTATTTGAACCTGTATTTGTATTACCTGCTAATTTAATCCCTTCTCTTTCTTTAAAAAAAAAAAAATAAAAAAAAAAATCCAACACTCTTCGTCTACCCAGAAAAAGATAAACAAGATCTTTCAGCTTAGGAAAACTGAGAGATATAATACACTCTGAAAAAAATGAGTTTTCAACTCCCATCAGCAAAGATTTATATCAGTCAAGCTTTATTACTTCAAGTTTTGTTATCACTTCATCGTCTGCTACAGTTACTTCATATAGCACATTTGCAAAATAAGTATTAGGATCACTGAATGGAATAGAAGCAAACAACAAAAAGTATTTATTTTGGGAATCAAATTATTTATTGACAAATGTGTAACTAGTAAGCATTTGATAATAATGAGACTATATGAGAATGGGGGTATCTTTTGTTCTTACAGTTTTACATAAGAATGCAGTGCTGAAACTTGTACACAAAAGTTGGGATCTCTGTACTTGTGTAAGTCAAGATTAGTCCCAAAACATCACAAAATCACACTTGATAGTCTTTACAAAGGTGGATTGTTTGTGTTTTGGGTTTCGTTTGTTTGTTTTGGTTTTGTTTCTTTTGTTGTTTTAACTTGTTTCCTAAGAGGTACCTTATTTAAGTATCAGAACAACATGACTGCTTCCTACTTTTTTTTTATTTATTTTGTTCATTTCATAGAATCATAGAATAGTTTGGGTTGCAAGGGACCTTCAGAGGTCATCTAGTCCAACCCACCTGCAAGGAGCAGGAACATCTTGAACTAGATCAGGTTGCTGAGAACCACAGTGATACATACTGCTTCAATCAGCAGAATGTAAATCAGGAGGCTTTGAAATGTGACTAAAGATTCCTTCTAAGAGATACAACTTTCTTAAGTTGGAATCAGAAAGTAATATCATAGTTTTCTAGAGTATGGAAAACTGTTGCCAGAACTTTCGAGCCTTTTGTTGTGGTCTTCATGGAACTTAATTTATTTCATGATGAAGAAACATTAACTACAGAACATGATTGCATAGTTTGAGGTGCTAATGAGAAAACATAAAATGTTTACCTCTGGCTTACTTCTTAAGGAAGAAAATAGCACCCTCATGATACCTGGAAATTTTTTCATCTTAACTGTGAAATACGAGCAGTTTGTCAACATATAAAGATAGATATTGAAGCTTGATTCCAAGATACCACTGAAGGCATTCTTATTTTACTCTGAACTGCAAATTTTAAAGTCTTAATTAGAGAGCTGTGAAGTAGGTGTGATATGCTGAATTAATTGATGAATTGCTTGTTTGATTAAAGTATGATTAAACAGATTTATTTTTATTTCGTATTCTATAAATGATAAATGACTCTAAAACTAGTTCTGTAATTAAGTTACACCTACAGTAAATGAAGAGATTAATGTTTAATTAACTAAGTCTTAACTGTAACACTTGAGGCTCTGTTCATTAAGGAAACTACAGCAGCTATGCTGGCCTAACGGTTTTTCATGGAACTTCTGTGAAATGGAACTATTTTGTGTGAGGAATTAAGCTAATTACTGAAATGGCTGAAGGGTTATAATTTTCCTTAAAGAAGACACTCATAGGTGTAGATTCTTGCTAGTTTAACTTATATCTGTACCTGTAGTGATGAAAATTTTGCAGATTTCCATCACACAAGATTCTGATACTAGATAGCTAGTATGAGATAGCTGCTGGGTCAAATTAGTCTTGAATATGACTCCACAGCTGCATCATGATTATATTGTATTATTTTATTGAGTAAAGCTGAAAACAAATCAATCTTGGAGATTCTGAAATGTGTTTTTATACAAGTTCAGAATTAAACTTGAACATCCTTATATTCTCTAGGAAAGAAAAATTGACTTTAGTTACATCTTCCCTTTTGTTTTAGAGTTTTTTTGTTCAGACATTAAGTTCAAAGCATAAAGGATGAGCAATGCGTTTTGAAAGAAAAATCTTTAAATGTTGAATTCTGGAAAAGGCTATCTTGTCATCAACAATGTTTAAACACATTGTGGTTCTATACGTGTCACAATACCAGCCACAGAAAGTAATGGATAAGTGAAAGTGAATGAAAAAAAAAAATCCAACTGAAATTAACAGAAGAATTAAAAGTTACTTCAGATTTCTTTCAGTTGTTTTTCTTGACAGTCAGAGATAGGGGTTTAGGCAGAAGTCAGTGCATCGTGCAGATCAAAACCTGCCTTTGTGGCTCATGTGGGGGGGGTTTGGTTTCTGCAATGACAAGTTCTTTGACTAAAACAGCCTACAGGGGTGAGATGGGATCCACCTATCTAGCAGAAGCAGAAGAATGTTTGCTAGTAGATTGGCTAGTGAATTGCGCTTTAAACTGATGAACTTGGGGTCCAAGTGTGTGACACCTGTATACCTACAGGCAACAGGGTGGATGAGCACATGTACCAGAGTTGTGAGGAATGCTCTCCAATCCCTTCCAAAGACAAGAAGCCTAAGTCCTGTCACTTCAAGTGCATATATACCAATGCAAATAGTCTAGGCAACAAATAGGGGTAACTGGAGTCCTGTGACTAGTCTGAGAGTTAAGATGTCATAGAAGTCATAGAAACTGGTGGGAAAGCTCACATGAATGGAGGATAAAACACAGCACCATGCACAAGCTATTGTGAAGAGCATTAACTCTATACCAGGCACAATCAGTACAGAGCTGCACTGATGATCTATCGGGATCTGGAAATAAATATTAAGCCAGTTGGCCTGAAGAAAAGAACTGAATATTAGAGAAGTAACCATCTGAAAAAAGTGAAGCTGCAGTATATTTGTGTGAATTAGAGTAAATTTAAAAATTTTTTTTTACCAGCCTTACTTGGTTTTATTACTCACAATCTTAAGCTTATGGTTTTATTTTCAGAATAACAAAAAAAAAAAAGATATAGTTCCAAAAATAGGTTGGCATTTCTTTTAAATTGTTTTAATTAATTGTTCCTGTACAGTAAGACACATGAAAGTTCAAAGTCTTAGCTCTTCAGCACTGCATCATGTTGGTGCTTCCAAAATATTACCATGGTTGCACAATATAGGTTTGAATTCAATGCTAAGTGTGAACGTTACAGTGAGGTCTTGACTTAACAAGCTCTTATTTCTATTTTCACTGGAAATAACAGCAGACATAACCAAGCAAAATCATGTATGCTCTGACATCTCAAGGCAGATATAAAGTAGTCCCTGTCAGTAGTCCATATGTGATCATCAGTTCAAGGATCCATAAAAAGATTTCAGCAATTGTATTTTTACACTTTCAATTTTCTATTCAATGCACTTGACAGTGTTAAACTGTTTTATACTAATGAGTCATTTCTATTCTGAACTCAGACACATTTGGTGTTAAAACCCTGGCATGTGAATTTTACGAGCCCATAGAGAATGATTTTTTTGTTTGTTTGTTTTCAGCTGAGCTGAAAAACAAAGACCTGATAACAACATGAATCAAACAGAAATTCATTTTGTCTTAAGATTATGAACTGCCACTGTAACATTTTATTGGCTCTCGGAGTTGTTACGCTTGATCTCAGAGTTTCAGTATGTTGTACCTTACTTACAGCTACTATTTGCTGTTCTAGCATTCATCGGCTGGGGGACCTGGGCTAAGATTATTGTTTCACTGTACTTCATAGTAATGACTTGTAATACAATAGACTCATTGATCATGAAACTGGTCTGGCTTGCGTTCCCAGTGTGGTCATCACCCCTATATTTTGGGAGGTACATAATGAAATTTCTTAAACATTGTATATGTTTTTTTTTCTCCTTGGAGGATCAACCCGTGAAGGTGGCATTCCCTTAC
>NW_009924034.1:0-31696 GCF_000696875.1 Nestor notabilis | reverse complement strand
ACCAGAGCCTTACACTTCTGTGGAACTGATGGCCTGGCACACTCTGCAATAAACATGAGAAAGACTAACTCCCTAATAAAGTATGGAAAGAATCTTCACACATTCTGTGGAATAAAACTGTCTGAGAAAAATTCACAGAAGTAGCTCACTCCAGCTCAGCTTCTAGCAACTCTTTTGCAACCACATGTAACTTATTCTCCTGTCTTAAATACAGAGGGTCAGGTCTGCTAGGAGTATTCAGACATATTCTACATATAATCATAGAAGGGTTGGAAGGGACCTTAAAGATCATCTAGTTCCAACCCCCTTGCCTTGGGACACCTTCTACATGACCAGGTTGCTCAAAGCCCTGTCAAACTTGGTCTTGAACACTTCCAGGGATGGGGCTTCCACAACTTCTCTGGGAAACCTGTTCCAATGTCTCAGATGGCGCATCCACAACTTCTCTAGGAAACCTGCTCCAATGTCTCACCACTGTCACAGTGAAGAATTTCCTCTTAATATCTGATCTGAATCTACCCCCTTCCAGCTTAAAGCCATTCCCTCTTGTCCTATCACTATATGATAATGGTGAGACCAGGCTTCCTGTAAATTCATTTGTGACTTGTACTTACGTATTATATGTTAATATTACTGTTTATTTTTTATGTAAGATCCCACTAGTTAAAGCACCAGTCCTTGAGCTATAGATTGAAAAATTTGGTGATCCTGTTTATGCTGTGCTTCCAAGTAAACATGAATTTGACTTAGAATCATAGAATAGTTAGGGTTGGAAAGGACCTTAAGATCATCTACTTCCAACCCCCCTGCCATGAGCAGGGACACCACACACTAAACCATGTCGCCGAAGGCTCCGTCCAATCTGGCCTTGAACACTGCCAGGGTTGGAGCATTCACAACTTCCTTGGGCAACCCATTCCAGTGCCTCACCACCCTCACTGTGGAGAACTTCTTCCTTAGATCTAATCTAAACTTCTCCTGTTTAAGTTTAAAGCCATTACCCCTTGTCCTACCACTACAGTCCCTAATGAAGAGTCCTTCCCCATCATCCTTGTAGGCTCCCTTCAGATATTGGAAGGCTGCTATGAGGTCTCCACGCAGTCTTCTCTTCTCCAGGCTGAACTTAAGCTAGATAATTTGGACTAAATTACTACCATTCCAACTTCAAATATATAACTTTGTTCTCCAGTGATAGATTTGTATCTCTAATGTAACAATAGAGAACTCCACTTGTCGTGAGTGAATTCTGAAATGAATTGCAGTGATTTAAGCATGTTGAACATAGACAGTTTTTGGCATCTATTGTGTAAATTTTCAAGTTAAACCAATAGAAAATTATTATTTCTTAATAATTAACTATGAAATACTAATCATCCCAGAACAA
This sequence comes from Nestor notabilis, assembly GCF_000696875.1. Taxonomy (NCBI): domain Eukaryota; kingdom Metazoa; phylum Chordata; class Aves; order Psittaciformes; family Psittacidae; genus Nestor; species Nestor notabilis. The sequence continues at coordinate 30,312 of NW_009924034.1, read as the reverse complement.
TTATTAAATCATCAGACAAACTTATTACAAAATAACCTTTCCAAGTGAGAACGTCATTGTAACAATGTCTGTAGTTCTTAATCTAGAAATAAAATAAATATTAATCCTTCCTCAATTTCAAGCCTACAGATTTATAATGACAATGGCTTCCTTTCACTGTAAGGACCCAGGCACCCAGCTGGAGTAATTTGGCACTGCTCTGGTGAAGTCAGTGCAGCAATACAAAATTGCTTGAGCTGGGGATATGGTTCCTGAGAATAACAGGGAAAACCTAGTTGTATTGTGGACAGACTTTTCAGCACAGTTAAAAATAAAATCCTTCACACATGCACAAAAAATAACCACCTACTGGAAAAACACATTTTCGAGACTGAATTGATTTGTGAATACCATGTGTTACCAATCATAATAATTACATATGTCAGGTAAACTTAATAAGAAAACTGACAATATTTTCTTCTTATTTCATTTGACAAAATATACACTATTGCCTTCCAAAAAGCACTTTAGCTTCTCTTGTGATTATTTGTAATTAGATTCTTTACAGGTTTATTTTTTTTTTTGATTTCCAAGATTTCCTGCTGTTTTGTCCAGGAGGAAAAAGGGTACATTTCTTTACTATAAAACAGAAAAGAAAGTAAAAAGCAAATAAACCATAAAATAGACATCATAAAACCTTATTTTTTTAATGCTTCTCACAACTTATTTTAGGGCATTAAGCAAAAAAATTAACTGTAGGTTCTACTCCTGATTCTTATAGAGAATTGAAGAACTTCCCTACCAAGCTAGTCAAGAAAGCTTTAAACTAGATCTGTTAGGGCAGGGGGACATTGATCCATCCCAACACTCCCAGTCAGTTGCCAGCACCTGTAATAAATGCTTGGAGTGATGCAGAGATATTTCAGCTGCTCCAGCCATTGAGTCAGCTTCATTTGGAGCTCAGCTCAGATGCCTCTATACGAACACCCATAGTATGAGGAATTAACAAGAGGAATTAGAGATGTGTGCAGGGCTACATGGATATGATATCATTGTATCAGAATGTATCAGAAACATGGTGGGATGGCTCCTGTGACTGGAGTGTTGGAACGGAAGGTTACAGGCTGTTTAGAAAGGACAGGCCTGGCAGACGGGGAGGGGGAGTTGCTATTTACGCCAGTGATAGGATGGAGAGTATGGAACTCTGTCTGGGGACAGATGATCAGTCAACAGAGAGCTTGTGGATCAGGGTCAAAGGGAGTACAGCGATGGGGGACATTACAGTTTGGGATCTGTTACAGACCGCCTGATCAAGAGGATTCTGTGGATGAAGCGTTCTACAGACAAATAGGAGCAGCCTCATACTCGTAGGCCCTTGTCCTCATGGGGGACTTCAACCATCCTGATACCTGCTGGAGGGATGGGACAGGACAGCCCGGCACAAGCAATCCAGGAGGTTCCTCGATTGTGTGGAAGACAACTTCCTCTTGCAAGTAATAGAGGAACCAACAAGGACAGGTGCCATGCTTGACCTCATGCTCACCAACATGGAGGAACTGGTGGGGAATGTGATGCTCCAGAGCAGCTTTGGTCATAGTGATCATGAAATGGTCGAGTTTGAGATCCTCAGGACAATAAGAAGAGTGTGCAGCAAGCTCACTGCCCTGGACTTCAAGAGAGCAGACTTTGGCCTCTTCAGGAACCTGCGTAGTAAGGGTGGTGCTCAAGGCCAGGTTGTACAGAGCCTTTCGCAGCATGGTTTAGTGTGACGTGTCCCTGCCCATGTCAGGGGCGTTGGAACTAAATGATCTTAAGGTCCTTTCCAACCCTAACCATTTTATGATTCTATGATTCTATTATAGTAATATGCTTTGAGATAATCAGATTAGAAAATTTGCCTAAGTGCAAAATATTATTATTGTTACTATACATGAAGAAGGTTTGTTCATATCTGTTACACTGTAGTGAAAGCAGTCTAAAATATTGATCTCTTTTTTAGCAAAACTTTGTGTTGCAGCCATGACCCAAGAGGCTTGACACAATATTTTTAATAATCATCATCTTAATAACAAATTCTAATTTATAGGTGTCAGACATCAGATTCTTAGCAGAAATAAGAAAACATGAAGTTTCAATAAAAACCTCAAGTGCCTGCAAAGAAAACCCCTAATCCCACCCAGTCACAAACCATGTCTATAAAATATTAATGTGCCCAAGAAAGTAAATTTAAATTCATAGAAAAGAGTATTGGAAAGTATATTTGGGACCTAAACAGCACACAAAATAGGCCCAAGATGCAATCAGTTTTCTTTGAAATATCTCCTTTTATTATGTTTGGGGGATTTTTTTTGTTCATTTTAATAATTGATTCTTATATAGTAATATGAGCCTGAGCAAGGAACTTGATAGATAACATTTAAAGCAATTTGTATCTTGAGCTCTGTCTGGAAACAAAAGTCTATATAAGTTTTTCAAAATAATTTCAAATAACCAAAGGCTGAAAGAATGAACCGTCATACCCAGAGAAATCCTGCATATTCGTCAGTACTACAGTTAGAATTAATAGAGTTGCATTCTTCACTTGTGTCACACTTGATGGACAAGGAGAACAGGCACACCATAAAGCAACACTGACACTACACAGGATTTATTAGCAGCATAGGTATAGCAGTAGAAGAGCTGTAAGTCAGGTAAGGCATCTCTCTCTAAAAAACACTACTGTCCATAAAAATAAGTCATCAGTGCTAGGCCACAGTAACTAATTTGCTATTTAAGCTTAAGCCGTGACTTTGCGCCCAGTGACTGTGTGTGAACATTTGTGAAGAGCAAAATTTGAAGTAATTTCAAGTTCAGCAATAAAAACCAAAATATAAGACCTCCAGATGTCTCTCTATTTGTCACTGTTCAAATATTTTGTAGCCAGTTTGGGTAACCATCATGAAGTTTGCATTAGGTGACATCAAATAAGGATGTGGGAGAGAATAGTTTAAACTGTTTGAGGCCCAAGGCTGGAGATCATATGGTGTACAATAGTCCAGAGAGGAAAATGCTTCCATAATACAGTCATGTAATAGTAAATACCAAACCCAAGAAATTAAGATTTTAGACATAAGCAAAAAGGTAGTAATCTGTAGTAAAAGTAGATAAAATCCTTCCCCTGTGTTTAATCTCACCATACTTCTAGGTCAGTGTTCACCTGTACCCATGCACAATAACTGAGCATGACTTCTGATTCAATTCACTTTGAAGTGCTGTTTAGACGAGCATGTTGATGAAATGAGAAAGTATTTATAAGCAACATGCATGTCTTAATAGCAGCTCTCTGCAAAATAAACTATTTTACTTTTTCTGGGGGGAAAAAATACTGCAAATTACTGAAGCCAATGGAAAGTATCATTATTCCTCTCCTTTTATATGTGTCTTGTCTTTTGCATTCTGAACTTTTCATAGCCCAGACAGACTCCCTCTGGGTATCTCTAAAGGCTGAAGCACAACAGCAGATGAAACTGTGAGGCTTTTGATCATTACTGTGATAATGTTGATATGGAAAAACTGATTTTTTTTGTTACACACAGAATAGTTACTCAGTGAAACCAGTACTAGCATTTATTGTTGTTTTGACTTAATATTCTTCATGTATTTGTTTATTTCCAGGTAGGCAGGAAAAGGTTTTTGAAACAAGATCACCGATACAGAAGTATACAGTTGCTAAGCCACTGTCCATCATATTTGAAAAATCATGGCAGTCAGTTGAAGTTCCTGTCAACTGGAGAAAGGGAAATATAACCCCCATATTCAAGAAAGGGAAAATGGAAGACCCAGGAAACTACAGACCAGTCAGTCTCACTGCTGTGCCTGGCAAAATCTTGCAGCAGATTCTCCTGGAAAGCATGCTAAGGCATACGAAATACAATAAGGTGGCTGGTGACAGCCAACATGATTTCACTAAGGGGAAATCCTGTCTGACCGATTTGGTGGCCTTCTATGATGGGGCTACAGAACTGATGGATAGGGGCAGAGCAGTTGACATCATCTAGCTGGACTTGTGCAAAGTGTTCGATGCTGTCCCACACGACCTCCTTGTCTCTAAATTGGAGAGACATCAATTTGATAGATGGACCACCCAGTGGTTAAAGAATTGGCTGGATGGCTGCACACAAACAGTTGTGGTCAATGGTGCAGTGTCCAATTGGACACCAGTAACAGGTGGTGTCTCCCAGGGGTCGGTGTTGGGACTGATCCTGTTCAACATCTTTGTCAGTGACACGGACTGTGAGATCGAGGTGCCCTTGGCAAGTTTGCTGATGACACCAAGCTGTGTGGTTCGGTTGATATGCTGGAGGGAAGGGATGCCATCCAGAGGGACCTTAACATGCTTGGCAGATGCGCCAATGCCAGTCTCATGAAGTTCAACAATGCAAAGTGCAAGGTCCTGTGCCTGGGTTGGGGCAATCCCGAGCACAGCTACAGACTGGGCAGAGAAGTGATTCAGAGCAGCCCTGAGGAGGACATGGGGGTGTTGGTGTTCTTTATTGTGAGAGTGGTGAGGCACTGGAAAAGATTGGCCAAAGAAGTGGCGAATGCTCCATAGCTGACAGTGTTCAAGGCCAGATTGAACAGAGCCTTGGGCAACATGGTCTAGTGTGAGGCGTCCCTGTCCATGGCAAGGGAGTTGAAACTAGGTGATCTTAAGGTCCTTTCCAACCAAATCATGCTATGACTCTGTGATTCTAAAATCTAGTTTCTCCTGTCTATGCCTTTTGAAATCACAAAAGACTCATAATAGAAGTAAAAGCTAAAAAATGCTCAAGGCTTCAAGTGAAATGAAAAAAAATTATTAAATAATGATTTGTTTCCTCAATACAATGTCATAAACTGAATTAGGGCATGAAAAATGGATTAATTAACTGTACACTTTGTTGCTGTTGTTTTCCTTTTGTTTTTCTTTTTTCAAGAAGACATTTAAATTCTCACCTACTGATTTTGCAAGAAAGCTTTGTTTCTGTAGTCAGGTATTCTGACTGTAGTTACACTGTTCATGGCTAAGCTCATTCATATCAGATCAGTTAAGATGCTTTACGTTCATGATTTCCCAAAATTTTTCTATTATAAACAGGGGGTACATTGCATGCTTCACATACCACTGAGAGAATCGTAACTAGGAAAGCATGACAGGAACACTCACAAATCATGAGAGAGAACTACAGAATGAAGGTTAGATACTGCTTGGAAGATATTACTGAGCAGATACAGTAGGCGTGATTAGCTGTTTCTTTGCTCCTTTTCTTAACTGGAAATATATATTTAGTATTCATGGGAGAAGATTAAGATGTGGGGCAAAAATGTGTGGAATGTAAAAGGGTCTGTTCAGGTCTAATTCTGTCCTGCTCATCAAAGCACAAAGGGCTGCCAGGAATGAAAAAAAAAAGTGTATGCACAGATTCAGTAACCACTGGCAAATAGAACAATACACAAAAGAAGATGCTGACTCTTACAATATCAATTTATTCCCTTTGGGCATTCCTAGGGCAGTGTATTTATTCAGGGGAGGACAGCTTTGTTACAGTCATGATAAAATCAGTTTAACAATTCCACCACTGGAAGGAATGGGCTTGATCCTCTGTTTGCTTGTGCCTATCTTAAGAAAAAAAATAATTTCTCTACACTGTGCAAATCTTCCCTTACGAAACAATTCTGTGACAGACAAACGAAACCTTACGTCGAAATGAAAGAATCTGCGTACCCAAACAAAACTAATTTTTTACCAGACTCCCACCTAGTTGTTTAAGTTGTTAAAATTAAAGGTGAAATAAACAGAAGCATCTGGTGTCTTTCTCTGAATTGAGAATACACAGATGTTCCCACTTTAAGCTATTCAGTTGTTAAATTGTATGGTGACAATATAGAGAGACTATTCCTAGAAAAAGGACTCTTAGCTGTCATTGCAGTAATATTAATTGAATCCTTTCTCCCATGAAGATTCCCATTGAAAGTGGGGAGGGATGATATGAAATGAGAGGAAATTGTCCCCCTGTACTTGGCACTGGTGAGGCTGTACCTTGAATATCGTTGGTTTTGGGCCAGTCACTATAAGAAAGATGTTGAGGTTCTGCAGTGTGTCTGAAGAAGGGCAACAAAGCTGGTGAAGGGTCTAGAGCACACGCCTTATGAGGAACCAGTGAGGGAACTGGGGTTGTTTAGTCTGGAGTGAAGGAGGCTGAGGGGAGACATTATCGCTCTCTACAGCTGCCTGAAAGGAGGCTGTAGTGAGGTGGGTGTAGGTCTCTTCTCCCAAATAAGTGACAGGACAAGAGGTAACAGCCTCAAGTAGTACCAGGGGAGGTTTAGACTGAGTATTAGGAAAAATTTCTCCACCAAAAGGATTGTCAAGCATTGGAATAGGCTGCCGTGGGAGGTGGTGGAGTCACCATCTCGGGGAGGTATTTAAAAGATGTGTAGATGTGACACTTAGAAACAAGGTTTAGTGGTGGGCTTGGTAGTGCTAAGTTAATGGTTTTGACTCCATGATCTTGAAAGTCTTTCCAACCTAAACGATTCTGTGATTATACAAAATACTTTGGATTTCCCTGGAGACATTTTCTTCGATAAGTTTTTAGTAGGTAATGCTTCATTACATTATTGGAATTACGGAATTCTGAAATGTGTTCTATTTTCCATCTCTTAGCAATCACAACTTCCAAATAATGAGAGTGCAGACTTACTCTTCTGGTCTTTATTCGCACACTAAGTCAGTAATCCCAGAAGCTACTAAAAGTTGAATGTCTTTTGAGCTGAAGATCTTCACTTTTAAGAACAACAGTATCTTTGAGAATTCATGGAGAAAAAAATATCAGACTAATATGACGTTTAAATAACAGTTGATAATAAGAAGACATCTTCAAATTCATTACAGTCTTGCAGCAACAATCTTTGACCTCTTTCAGCCTGCTGACTATTAGTCTTTCTTATATCTGGGGAAGTCTCCTATGTTCATTCATTTCTCAGTGAAAGGGCTTTCTGAAAATGGCATCAGGCAACTAGGGAAAACAAATGCATCTGACTGGCCAGAGCCTGCCAGGATTGTGAGGGTGGTGGTAGGAAATTAAGCAAAGAGTGTTCTTGCCAGACAGGACATGCTGTGAACATGTGGCTACTTTGGATTGCTAACAATAGGGAGAAACAAATGCAAAAGTGTGAGCTTCTGATAGCAATTCATACATTATATATTCAGTTTACTGGAAAATGAAACCTTATAAAAGAGGGGAAAAAGAAAACAGTAAAACTATCTGGCATAGAACTACAGCAGCATTAGAGGAGAAGGAAAATAAATAAGAGGCTAAAGTCTTTCAGTTGCAAATAAAAGGAGGAAATACAGTGAAATTTGCCAACTGAACCTGCTGGTAATAATTACATTGAGGTTGCTGAGAAAATGAAACACTATTTTTTTACTTCAAATTTTAATTCATAAAACAGGTACTAATCTTGTTCATTAGACCAGCCTGTTGGAGCCACGTGCCTGGCTGTTGGTTAGGAGTGCTATGCTGTCTACATTATGTCTGGGGACTTTTAAAAGAGTCTTCTGGTTTGTGTTCTTGACAGAGGTGGAACTTGATCTCAAATCACAGGCCAAGGCCTCTAATATTGAAAAACTTTGGGTATGGTTCCTGCTCGAAGTACTGCAATTAGGTCCACTCCTTAGCCTAGGTTTTGGTTGTTTGGTTTTTCTGTTTGATTTTTAGTTGCTCATTAGTGGTGTGACAATTTTAAAAAACAACTATTGCAAGAACAGCACAGACTCCCACAAAGTAGAACTCTGACAGAGCAGAACTCTGACAGAGCAAAACTCTGACAGAGCAGCACTGCAACTCACCCATGAGTTTTATTACAGGTTTTATTTGTATTTCCTGACAAAAATCAGGAGAGTTCAGGAATTCAGAGTACTTATCTGGCAGATTACAAACCACTGAGATACATTCTAGTCCTTCTTTCAGCTGAAAACCTGTTTCTAGTTGCCAAATTTGCTACTACATGTAACTGGAAAGGCAGTGGAGGGTAGGAATTACTCGTCAGATTTCCTTTGCAGCGCATCATCAATGCTGTGGTAATTTATGGTCATAGAAATAGAATCAAGGTTAATGCTTGGAGATGCCAGTAGTTCACATTTCAGTAATATAAAGAATGAGATGATCAGTTAACCTCAAAGTAATAGAGTTTTCTATTTGGAACATTAAAATGTTTTTGATTGAGAACTTCCATAAAACAACCGCCTACCCTAAAATAAGTTTATTTGATTTAAAAGGCATTCACACATAAAAAACAGAGTGCAAACTGTCCTTTTGTTATACCTTAAGCATGTATAGGTTGTCCACAGAGGTGATGGTAGATGCTCCAACCCTGGAAACATTTAAGGTTAGGTTGGATGGGGCTTTGAGCTACTTGATCTAGTTGAAGATATCCCTGTTCATTGCAGGGAGATTGGACTAGATGACCTTTAAAGGTTCCTTCCAACCCAAAATATACTATGGTTCTATGATTTTATATATGAAAAGTCAACTTCTGTAGGCTTTTGTCTCCTGTTCTGTTGTAAGGTACAAAATCTTTGCTTTTGCTTTGACTGATATTTACTGAAAAGTCATTAACTTTCATTAGGAGTGGGATTAATCTTTCTTAAATTTAGCCCTCTAAAGGTATGAGCTGTTTACCAAGACTCTATTTACAGTCACTGAACAAAGGTAGACACCTCCGGATTCTGACTCTTCTTTCTTAACATCCTGACTAACCTAAGAGAAATTAATCACCTCCCTCAGGAGCCTGTCTCTCTCTTTCAGTATAGGGAGACCCAGAGCATGTAGATCAGATCAGATGCTTAAGGCATAGGTGGTTACAGGTAAGTAAGAAAATTTGCATCTTAGAGTTCAAAAGATCTTCCCTGAATATCTATATTGGGTCTCTTTGTCCTGGGTTCAGCTGTAACAATTATTTTTCTCCTTCTTAGTAGCTGGTGCAGTGCTGTGTTTCAGCTTTAGTCTGAGAACAGTGCTGATAGCACAACAATGTTTTAATTGTTGCTGGGTAGGGCTTACCCTAATGAAGGACTTTTCAGTCTCTCATGCTCTGCCAGTGAGGAGGGGCACAAGCAGCTGGGAGAAAGCAGAGACAGGACACCTGACCCAAACTAGCCAAAGGGGTATTCCATACAATAGCACATCATGCCTAGTGTATAAACTGGGGGAAACCACCCAGAAGGCCCAGATCGTTGCCTGGGTTGGGCTGGGTATAGATTGTCAGGAGGTGAGCAATTGTTTTGTGCATCACTTGTGTTTATTGTTTTCTTTTCTTTTTCCCCTTTTTAGTTTTATATTCTCTTCCCTTGATATTTCCCTTATCATTATTATTGGTAGTAGTCATGGTTTTGTATTATACCTTAGTTACTGGACTGTTCTTATCTCAACCCATGGGAGTTACATTCTTTCCATTCTCCTCCCTATCCCTCTGGGAGTGGGGTGATGGGGTGACAGGGGCAGAGTGCGCAAGCAACTGCAAGGTTCTGAGTTACTGGCTGGGCTTAAACCATGACACTCTTACACATTACAGGTTTGTAATTTGCAAAGGCTGCATTAAATCTAAATAAATACCATGATGGCTAAATAAAGATGTAGATAACTAACATTATACAGTCAGCATGGTACAGTTAGTACCATTATGGTCTGGTTTCAAACTAATGACTAAAAATCAAGTTTAAATCTTCCAAATCAATCTGACCATGCCAAGAGTTTGACATTTATTATTGCAAAACTCCTGCAGGGGCTAAGACTTGAGATACTTCCTAATATCAGTTACTGAGGGGTAAGAAATACAATGTGTTCAGTGACCTTGCTTCACACGTCATAAATTAGCAAATACTTAGATACTCAGTGTGTTGGGAATTTTGCCTCCATAGAACAAAGAACAGTTGTTTGAAGACTTGTTTGCTAATAAAATCAATAAAGTTCATCATCAAAATCCACCTTGTACTTTTGACATTCAGCTTTCCAGAAAGGACCTTTGGCTATTTTACATCAGTGACAGTTTCAGATATTGATTGAATACACCATATACATGTATATGCATGTGTGAGTGTTTCTGTATCTCTCTATATATGAATCTCACAATTTATTCTCTGCATCATGAAACATTAGATTTATATGCTGTAATTTCTGCTGGTAAACAATTCAGTTTATTCATTCAGAGTGTATACATTTGGTTATATTTCAATCAAAGCTCTAAGTCCAAGGATACTAGAGTTGTTTAACATAAATTCATCCTTTCAGGCACTTCTTTTGTCAATGGACAGAAAAAGTTAACTCCAGGGTATGAGTAATCTTTGTTGTTTGCTGTCAGGGAAGGGAGAGACTATCTCCTGCAGGCACCTATCTCTCTTCACTGACTGTTGGGAGAAGCCAGAGAGTTACCTGCAGTTAGATTAACTGAAGTTGTACTAGATTCTTAACTACCAAGGAAACTTCCAACTCTAAATCTCTTTGCCATGGTTTTCTTTTTGAGCTGCTGCCTTCTAACTCCTCAGACTATTTACCCAGGATGAAAATAGGGGCAGTCTCTCCACACACATCTGTGTACTTCTAATAGAATGGGAACTAACTTTTTCAAGCACCCCTGGCACTTCACAAAAACAAACTATGTAGGTAGGTGTGGATCAAAACCCCTTGACCCTGCAGCCACCAGCTGGTTACAGGGTAATTCTGCTGCCGGCTGCTTTTGAAATTCTGGGGCAATGGTTCACTGTTGACTCAAACAGAGTAGTGAGACCTACAGAATGACTAACACCTGGTGTTTTGCTTGGGAACCTGCCACATAAGCACTCAAGCACAGGCCAAACCTTACCCTGATTAGCTCCTCTGAAGTGGGACTACAGTGACACTATAGGCAAAACAATAACTTTGCCATCTACAGCTTGAACATGCGTACTGCTAGTCAAGACTTCCGATGCTGAAACCAAAGATCAATATTGCCCAAAGTAGACTCTTTGTGATGGTGGGTCTGTCAGACTGCATCCAGTCATTAGAAAACAATCTAGTCTTACGCAGACAGAGTAATCATTCTGGATAAGATTTCAAACAGGTCTAAGGAAGTGAGTCACTCAGCTCCCTTAAAAAGTAAATGGAAGCTGGAGACCTGTTTCCTGAGACACCTTTGAAATCCTAGCTAATGTTACAGTATGGCTATTATCCAACCTTAACTTGGGACACTGAAAGGGTTTTCTTTCTATTTTTCTTTTCTTTTTTATGCCAACTTAAAAGTATGAGGGCCTAGAGTGCATTTACACCAAAGCAACTTTCCACTGACTTATCCACATAAAGAGGCCTTGTAATAGGTATAAATATGATTTATACTCATTTTAAGACCCCTTTCCACCACCTGAGTGGTGTGAAGCAACTTTTGTGGAAATCAAATTCAGGTCTACAGTTTCCAGAAAGCTGCCAGGTTGTGTTGCTCAGACCTGCTGCTGCAGAAGAAAAAACCTGTTCTGCTCCAGGCAACAGGCTTGCATCACTAACCAAACAAGTTGTGCAGTCCCTCTATATCTTTCCAACCTCTATTCCACCTGAGAATATTATGTCACTATCCGGGAAGACCTTTTGAGTCTTTGAGAGAGCTCTTCTGATGCTGATTAATAGAAAGAGAGAGGTAGAAAAGAGAGAGCAGACCAGAAGAGGTACTTGGGTACCCTTTCTCAAGAAGTCATACAAATTATAGGAAAGTAGAACTCAGCTAACAGTTTCTTAATTTTCTTAATACAGGATTTAAAATTGGCAGTAGACCTCTTTAGGAAAATATCTTTAATTGTCATATAATACTTTTTTTTTTTTTTAGGAATGCAGTGTTTTAGGAAGCATAATAGATCCAAGTTGGATATGTTACGTCTTCTGAAAGAATACCAACTGGGTTATGGGAGCAAAGTGATGTTTTAGTTTAGTTGTTAAAGGGAAATTACTTTATGTTATGACTCATCAGAACAAGTTAATTTTCCTATTATCATGCTTTACCTTTAAGCAATAATTTCATTTTAAGGTCCATAACAATACATCTGGGTTGCATTCTGGAAATGAAGCTGATCTGAAAATATGACCTGAGGCATTTTGACAACAGAAAAAGTCCCTTTGCCTTGTATTTGAAAGTAATGAGCATAAAAATAGTGCTTTGGCCTGAAGTACTATTATAGAGTGCCTATAAGCTATTTCAATAACATTATCTAATTAATTTTCCTGAATTTCTGAGATGTGGGTAGAGTTATTTATTTAACTTCCTTTACAATTGAATGACAATTAGAAACATCTTGAACAACTTTCCCAAAATGTTGCAACGCATCATTTGCAGAGGCAGACTTAAATCTTTTCTCAGGTTCTAATATAATCTCAAGTTCCTCTTGTCGCTTTTACAATTATCACAGAATGTTCTTTCAGTTGTGTCCTTTCAGTACTTTCATGCATAAAAACAAGCTCTGAAACCTCTTCGTGTCTCTGCATCTTGCAGATCTTGAAAGTTCTGTGGAGACTCTTGTATTTCCCTGAAGTTTTGAAAAGATCTCATCCTATCATGAGGTTGCTTGACCTCTGCCAGTAACCCAGGTACTCAATGCATCACCTCACTGCCTTCCCAACATGCATATAAACCAGTGTGACTTTATATTTCCTTTTCCAATTACTCACAAACTAATTTAAGCTGTGTTTTGCAAGCGCTTTTTTATTTTCCCAGATGACAAGTGTATTAGCTAAGACTGTCAGCCAAGCTGCCAGCTCCCCAAAGCAAACCCAGCACGCTGTGACCTCATGCATGCAGCATGAAGGACTGACTGTGAGCAGGGGGCTCCTAGGAAATAGATGTGAAGCCTGGGCCCTGTCTCAACTGCCTTGGTAAGCATGTTTTATGATAAACTTTATCTCATTAGGAGAGGTAAGGGGGAAATCTTGGTCAAATTCCAACTATAGAGCTTATGTTGAGACTGAACTTTTCTGCTCTCCAAGTCTGCCATATCAAATTAGGGAGAATAAAGCCGGCTGCTTGCCCGATTATTTATAACATCACAGGAAACTTGGAATAACTTGGATGGAAATAGTTCTCTTTCCTCAGAAATGGATCTTGCTTTGCCAAGATACACAGTGACTGACTGTGTGTAAGAGTGGTGCACAAATACCTTCCACATTGAAGGTTATTAAAATATACCTGGCCTCGTTTATCAGCACTTATATGATATGCACACCCACCCTGTGATACCTAAACAAAGAGCTCCAGGGAGCCCTGCACAATGTTTTGAGAGGCAGGAACAGATCTAGAAATGCAAAACCAAAAATAAAATGAAAACAGAGATCAGCATGCTTGTTGTATCCTTGACACTGTCAATGAGCCAATTTAGCATGGACCTTAAAAAACATTAATACCCACTGACCACATAGGCTTTTCATTAAAAAAAAAAAAAAAGCAGTTAAGTCTGTCCCCTTGAGCATTACAAGAACAGGTCTTGGAAAAGTGGGCCAGCTTTGGGAGGGAGACAGTATAGTCTGATGGCTATAGCAGGAAAGTTCATTCTGGATTTAATTGCTAACTCACTCAGTGACCATAAGGCTATTTATCCCACCTCTGTTCCAGCATTCTTAACACAAGGTTAACAAAACTGACATATACATGCTGTGAATCAGTATTTATTAAGGGTTTTTTTTCAGGAAACTTGAATATCTCATTTCTGTAAAGGACTTAAAATGGTCAAATAGCACATAATATTTGAAAAGGATCTGTATAGAATGATTGGGATGGACTAGAACATCTGTCTTCATAGCCCAGTAATTTTCACTGTAGTACTTATCTGACAGGTACTTCACAAGAAAATTCTGAGAGAGAAAGATGGAAGAATCTAAATTTCATAGGTAACATTACCTTCATTTTCCCCTTTCCAAAAATTTCCCAATACTGCAACTCCTTGTATTTCAAAAAACAGTACTCCAAAGAGCACAAATTTGTACCTCTGCATGACTGTGACTGTCCACAATAGACTGTAATAGCAGTTGCAACATGATTGTAAGTCTGCAGGATATTAAGGGAGAGAATGCAGATACTGACTTGAATATAAGGAAAGTTATATTAACTAAGGATTTCATTTTTTCTTGTTTCATGCAACTGTTCTTCTCTGAACTGTCAGTACAAATAAAATGACTATTGTTGAGGGTTTTTGTCATTGCATCCCTTGCTTCATTTGCAGGTAGCTTTGTGAAATTCTGCTCAGAAACGTCCAGTTCATTGTCACCTTTGTGAATGAAATGAACAAAACAAAGTATTTGTGATAACTTGACGTTCCTGTTCCCGATACAGCTAGTAGAGGCAAGTAGGGTTCACAGAGTTTAGAGTAGAACAGGCCTGATCTTCTATTTTTACATTACATCTTAGAAATAGAATTTTTTTTCTGGGGCTACCAACGTCCTTTAATTACTGGCACTGACCAGGAGCTCTTTGGAATAACTGCAGGGATTCAGTTTCTTCAGTCTTCAAGTTATTTGATGCCCATTTGACAATACTAGGATCTAACTTTCTTCATTTTGCTGCTCAGAAGAGAAAGGCACTGGACACTCACAGATCCATGGGGCAAGGTTCAATAGACTCAAAAATCTGGTTAAGGGCACAAATCAGAAATAAATATAAAAAGTATTGGAGGACTGCTCACTGGCTCAGTGCCTCAAAATTACATGCAAGACTGAGGAGTGGAATTCATGGTGCAGTGTGGGACATCTAAACTTTCCAGTACAGCCTTCAAACATGATTCATATCAGCCAACATGTTTGGATGGTGGATGTCTAAGCTACCTATTTGAAAATGTCAGAGACGGAAGCATCTAAAATTTTGTCTTTCTCCTAAATTTAGGCACTTGTCAATAGTTCAAATTAGCTTATATGAAACTAAGATTTGCAACCAAAATGGTTTGCCTGCACTTCTCTGTGTAAGTTGTATGAAGTTTCAGCAAAGAAAGACAACTGTCTCCTGCTTTTCTTTCAGAAGATAACCAGTGAGAAGGGGGAGGAGGAGGAGGTGATATTACTAAACACATTTTGCATAACAGTTTTGCTATGAAAGTACTTGCCGCCTTCTCCTGACCTATTTTTGAATGAAAGCGATTGTGGGAGCTATGCAATATGCTGAAGTTGATGCTGTCATTATGCATGAAGTGAGCTCAGAGCACACCTACTGAAGCGGGCCACTGGGTGGACTTAGCTCAGGGACACACAGTTTTGCATCCCAGATGCACTGAGTGGGGAGGATGTGCATTTAGGTATTTCATTCAGCTGAGAGTGTGACATATTTGGATGTGTGCAGTGACACACTAAGTTAGAAAAGTTAGAAGACTATGGACTCCCAGATGTACTCATGTAAGTGAATACATGGAGTTTTCTAGATCACCCTTCTGGATATGTTTAGATTTCACTATAGCTGTATGTTAGGTGTCTAAGTGCTGTTTTGGATCTCACCTTGGATTGGTTTGGACATTGCATCTGCGTAAGAGTTTTCCGGTAATTTTACTTTTCAAGCTTCTAACTAGCATTCAGGTGTAACAGAGAAGCAATAAAAAGCCTGATCTGAGAAAACTATTTTTGCTCTGTGTTCTGGAAGCTGATAAAAAATTAAATAAGCCTAGATTTTACCCAAAATAACAAGATATACAGAAAAAGCAGGGGAACATCCCCATACATTTTCTAGACCTTGAGCTCTCACAGTTGTTCCTCTTTAATTTTGAGATGTTTCTATACATCTTACTTGTGGGGGTTTTTTTTGTTTGTTTGTTTGTTTGTGGATTGTGTTTCGTTGTTTTGTTTGCTTTTCTTTCAGGTTCTGTACATCATTCTCTTAGTGGTTGTCACTGTCTCAGCAGGTAAATAGTCCAACTGCATTGTTCCAAGAGCTATCATGAAATATCATGAATCTTTATAACTTTTAAGAAGGCACAAAGGCTAAATCCTTAAAGGTTAACAAGAGGGATACTTGGGCAGTAAAAAAAAGAGGCAAACATACCTGTAAACCTCTTTCCCAGGAAAAGACTAATTCTCCACACTGCCCAGTTTCCTCAATGTAGTTGCTATTGAATAAAGCTGAACATCTTAATCAATACATAAAGTTTCAGTAAATTTTTTAAATTTTTTTCCTGATTTTCCTTTGTTCACATTTGAAGACCAAGCTGAAGACATGCCATGTCATTAAGTGCAGTCACAATACCTTGAATTATTTACTATGTGGAACTCTCGTGCTTAGATCTGAAAGACCTCAATCCTTTCAGCTGATCCCTTGGCTCATAGGTATGGTGTCCAGCAGACAGAATACAGCAGATGCTAAGACAAATAAGGGTGAGAATATGTGATTGTAAACAATTGAGTTACTCCAGTTTAATGAGTTCCCACAAGCAGTAATCACTTATGATTTTCTGCTTCCATCATAAGATGAAGGTTATAAAAGGCTGCTGACTAGCAGCTCTGTGCTCATTGATCATTGTTTTTAATATGACATGACACATGAGAAGCACAAGGATCAATCCTGACTCTGTTTAAGGTGTGGTTCTTCTTTGCACCTCTATTGATGTCTGGTCTAATTTATGGGTAACAGGCAATGATCAGTTAATCTACAGAAATGGATGGGGTAGCTTGTCTACTTGTGATAAAACAGGAATTTATTTAAATTTACTCAAACTTGAAGTGAAGCCAGTTCCAAATTTTCCTGGAGTTTTTAAGACAGAGTTTTTAAGTGTTAAGAAATTATATATAGATATAAAATTATATGCATACGTATAAATACATATTCATATTCACTTTTAGTTTCGCATTTTTGAATTCCAATTGACCTTCCTCTTGATATATCTTATCCAAACAGAAGAAGAAAGTTTCAAAAAGTTTTCAGAAATGTCTCCTGTCACTGCATTTCCTGAGCATCTCCACTGTGATCCTCTGGGTCTCTGAAGTACTGCTTGGGTCACAGGGGGACATTCATCACAGTGCACTGCTCTTTCTGCACAGATTTTCAGAAGTCTTTATATTGACTCTGGTTTAGAGGTCTTCCTAGATATCCAGCAGATTAGAAGATGGGAATGAACTAATTTTTGTTCTCCTTTTGTACTATGTATTATCCATTTCTGTAGCCTGAAACTAGAAGTCAGTAGCTAAGGTGAGAAAAGCTGAAAGGAAGTAATAGAAAGTTTTATGTTAATGAATACAGTGACTATGCTAAGAGGAATTTATCTATATTCTTGTTTACATTTTCCTTAAAAAAATATAGATGTGGTTCCCTATTCACAGAAGATTCATTGTCAATAAAAATATACCAATAAAATAATATATTTAACCACACCCACCCCATTGCTTTCTGATTTTTTTCACCTTCTGTTGCAGTCATCACTCTTAGGCTACTTCTAGGGAGAGACAAAGTGAAGATAAACAAGAAGAGCTGGAGATCTGCTGATGTATGATGACACATTCACACTTATATAAGAGTCACAGAACTTCTTTCTTACTGTGACATTTTTCTTAATAAAAGCAGTGGTTTTGTTGGGAACTGTGTGCATGCTTACACCAGGACTAAATTTGTTTCTAATTATATGGCACAATTGCCACAGCAGAGCATGCTGCTTATGCCAGCGCCACACAGATAGGGAGTTTGTAAGAAGAAACACATTCTGAATTTGGAATGTGAAAAGCAGCTGAGGAGTTCACCACCACCATGAGGCAGGGGTGTGAAAACCTTACTTACAAGTTGTTTTTTCCCACTGTGTCCTTCCTGCAGCTGATGGAGTAATAGAGTTTAATCATTTGCTTACAGGCAGTCAATTAGGCACCCACAGTTACTCCACAGGGTGTAGATTTTACATGAGTGGCTTATTCATAAATAAAAAGAATTACTGCAGATTTTGCTCTAATGTTCTTTCTTCCTAAGCATCACTACGTTATGTATTCCAAATCTTGTCACACTCCCACTCAGGGTCTTTTTTCCTTTTCTGCCCTTTTTACTACCAGGGTAGATTAACAGAGACTGATTTATGATTTCCCATTTGTAGCACACAGCACATTTTTTTTCCTACCTTATATATACTAGAATTTACATGTTACAGGGTCAGTTTTGAACAGAGGAACTTAAAGGAAACCCTGAATCTGAAAGAATTAGTAATGCTGAATTCATATCAGCAATGTTGAATTGGCATTATGAATCCTGAAGATGGTATCACACTGTGTGGTTTTGAAGGGATGGTGCCATTGGAGACACTTTTACAGAGAGCTCTATCTAAGCTTCTGACAGTTCATGAAAACTGAAAGTCAAATACTATGTTACACCTATGTACAAGGAATGAAATGTACAGTGCATATGTATAAATTATTCCAAACAAGGAATGGCAGTCAGTATCCCTACTTTCCCTCAGCAATTGAATTGAATTTATTTGATTAGATGTAGTGAGAAAGAAGACACAAGACTGATGCTGGAAAACAATTTTAATTGCCTTCTGGTCTATGTCCATACAGGTACATATATGTATGTATATGAAAGACATACTTGTATGTATATGTAAAGAGATATCAGTATAAAGAACAGATAAAATATTTACAATATTTTGATTATTAAAATGTGAAATAACTAACAATCATAGGTAAAATCAGGACTGCTGCATAAATCCTCTCTTAACTCCTCTTAAACAGTTTCTCCTGTCTTCATTTGACTGCTATTTTCTCCTGTTCCTCTAAGAAGCAGCCTCCTCACAGAACAAACATTAAGCACCCCCCACCCCTCAGTATATACATTCCAGTCATTGTATTTTCTTATCAACACTGTTCCCTCTTCTCCCTACCCCCATGTCCTTCTCCTCCTTTCTCTTGTCCTTCTCTCACTGTAGACTTTAAGCGGAATGTGGGTGGGACTGAATTTAGGCGGCAGGCATACAGGCAGCAGGAAAAGGCTGTATATACAGATGTGTCCCTGGTGTCCTGACATGTCCTTGCCCTACAAATGGTCACACTTTCTGCTGACAGGATGATAAACTTCAGCCCAGAATCAGCACCTATAATGACAATGATGTCACTGGCTCACTCCTACTACAGACTATTATGGAAGAGGGAATGCAGCTATAATGTGAATACGAACAAGTGTAACAAGTATTTTATTTTGTCGGAAGATCTTTTCATGTAAGAGATAGTTTCTCTGTCTTTTCTCTCTCTTTTCAATATTTAATAGAGGTTCTTTGCACTGTATTTATTTAAAAATTGTGTCATTCACTTCTGTAACACTGGGTAAATAAATATGTATAAATACAATGCATGTTAATAGTCATTGGGGGATCTTTTAAAGGGTAGTAAGTATCTCCAGGTCATAAAAGATTAAATGTCTGGCGAGACATTTAAAGAAAACTTTGGATGTTGACATTTGGATGTTGACATATCTATCATTATTACACCTACATTTGCCAGGTTTCATAAAACACTGCCAGTCTCTGCACACTCTCCCTGCAGTCAGCTCTCCTTCCAAGGAGAAGCAGGAATTTATAGCATCCAGTACACAGCAAGGAATGCACGAGAACTTTGATAGACAGATATATAAAAATATATATGTTTATACATACACACGCATAAAATATATTTAAGTTTCACTGCACAAAAGGAGCCACATACAAAATAGGCTTCCTAGACTACTTTTCACTTTGGGGTACATTTTTAATTGATCTGTTTATTTTAGAATGGTGCGCATCTACAAAGATATAACTGTTATTTAGCTTGAACATTATTTCATACAGTAAAATTTTTTTGTGATAGCCACTCATTAACTGATTTCCTATGAATGCTGCCACAGGGTAGTTCAGAAAGAGACATGAAGGGGAGAAGGCTAACAATGCCATATTCGAGTCCAGAAAGACTGTGTTGGATGTAGGAGTTAACATGTACTGCACATTATTAATGGCCTCCAGGGTGCTTTTGTCTGACTAAGCTCAAAGCAGCAGCTGCATTTCACAGCTACTGTACAGGGTACATAACACATGCCTCTAATGCACACCTATGATATACTGGCTCGGACTGAATCCCCACACCATGGCAGTCTGGAATAGCAGGATTGTGCTTCCATAGGCTTAGCTGAGAATATTCTCATTTTCTTGCAAACATACTTTAAGATTTTGATTCCTAAGATAGTTCAGCACTTCTCTGGTCCCTGTAGAGTGCTGCCAGTCACATGGCCACTTGATTCAGACCAGCCTAGATAAAGATGGAATTGCTGTGGCACTTTAAGCCTTTTCCAGGGAAAGGTTTGCTGTGTGTACTGGAAGCTTAGGAGTGACATTTAAATAAGTACAGACGTAGCTCAAGTCTGGCGGTGTAAATGGTGCTAACAGAAAGAGGGAGCTCTATGGAAAAATAATGTGATTCACTAATCTACAGAACAGCAACATGTAGGGAGACTGTCTGAGCACAGCTCTAAATGCAGTCACTTAAAGCTCAGTCTCTCAGCTGTCAGAGGGATAGTTTTAGAGCTGCTACATAATTTACATCTTGAAGGTCACCTTCATCTTAAAGGTTAGGAAGATGGTGACTAGGGAAAGCTGGAAGTATCTTTGTCCAGGGAAAACAAACAAACCAACCCATCAAACAGCTTCCTGACTGCGCATACCATTTAAATTCATAACACACGTAGCTTTAATAGATAAGAATTTTCTTCTACAACAGCTTTGAGACTCTGGTACTTGAAGATGACTCCCCATCACAACAGCCTTCTGGCCTACCCGGTCCAGCTTGTGCAATCTACAAGAACAGATCCAGCTTCACTAAAGAGCTACAATTCCTTCTGGTACATTTCAAATTATCTGCCAGAATCATCTCAGTGTATAAAGCTAAGGTTATGACTAACTTTGTCAACTGTTTTGAAAAAAGTTTCTGTTTTCCGTAGAATATATTTTAGTCTCTTTTAATAAGAATCTTTAGAGTCAAATATTTAAAATCCCCAAAGTTTTTAACTGAAAAGAGCAATGCCAGCTAAAATTTCTTAATTTAGATGAGTGGAGGGAACAAGGTTTACCAAAGTGTTTGATTTTAAGTTTTTAACTGAACTGGAAAACATGTGGAAAGCACCACCTCAACCACCATCTCTGTCTCCCAAGAGACATTCTATATTGCCATCCACTAAAGAAATTATAAGGTAATACATTCCTGATCTCAATGGACAACTCTGAATCCAAACTTTTTCCACACTCTTAGGAGTTTTTTGGGGTTTTTTTCAGTATAGGAGAAGTAGCTGGACAACTGTGAATTTTAGATCCAGACACTCACTAGCTCCATCTTCTTATAAAGTATTTTCCAATCTATTGTGTTCTGATACAAGGAGTCAAAACAGATATCCTTTGCGGACAAAAGCCCAACCAGAACCAGATTAGCTGACGTAATTCACATGTTTCCAGCGTACTCTTACACACCAGTTTCACTAACTATTTGGCATGCATTTGGTGGCATCATTTGAAGGGATGGAGAGTCATAGGAAAGTTTTTGTGCTAGATTCTGTCTCCTGAAACTGCTTTGCTTAAGGGATCAGTGCACAGGCTTCCTGGAGTTTCCTTCAATTGTTTGTGGAGAGCTGTGTTGCAGCCTCAGTGTGACACAGATAACTTTAGTGGGCTTTGATTTATTTTGACATTTTATTTTATAATTTATATGTATAGCCACCCATTGTATTTAACTCTGCTGTGACTAGGCTGTGGGTAGTGACTGTTCCTAGACCAAGTACGATGGGCTGTTACCACAGACTGTTACCAACTGCTCTTTGGCTGTTCACTTAGTAGCAGTGTGCATTTCTGAAACTGTGTGAATGCAGATGCAATAGCTGCACTGCAGTCATGGGTGAACTCAGTTTTGTGAGTATTTTGGAGATAAATTTAATTGCCTACATTGTAATCTAAATGGATAATATTAATGTCAGCTAGATTTGGTGGGACTGATGTTTAGAAAGAGGTGTCATCTTTGGAGAAACCTAATTTAGGCATAGTCAATATGCCATCAGATAGTCCAGAGGGCAGCTTAACAGAAGATGCTACTGCTGTATCCTTCTTCAAGGTGTTTAGAACACTGCTTGCAATAGCTAAGTCATAAAGAGATTCAGGAAACCTTTCCTTTCTTTTTGCCTAATACCACTCTTGAGGCAACAGTGTTTCAGGCCTTGTGCACAGGGGTCAAAATCAACGCTGGATAGTAGTGTAGAAGCAAAACCATGGAGGATGATTCTGATTTAGGCCGACATCCCTACAAACAATGAGATACAATACAAAGATTTCCATAACTATTACCCAATCACCTCCTGAGAGGTGCATTTCGTTATTCTTCTGCTAGGGCTTTAAGCTGCTGACATTCAGCTGGCTACTTTAAGTGTTTAAATATTTGAGATTATGTTTCAAACTGCAGCTTTGCAATCTTTCTGCAAGATTTGTCAACTGGCTTCTCTCAGTGAAATTATCACTGGTACAATAATTACGTCATCCAGCTTTAAAACTGTTTAAAAAGAAAAGATAAAAAAGGCAACACAAAAAAGGGTAAACCTTTCACCTCTTCAAAGAGCAGGTATTCATAGGATCATTTCCGGCTCATAACATCATATCCCACTAATAGTATCTCAATTGTTTTGAGAGGGCTTGGCCAACATTCTAAACAATTATAAACTACATTTACTAGCATCCAGTAGGTCAGATGTGAATTGAAGTACCCACTAGAGACATCAGGCCTAATCTTTTTTCCTCTTGGATGATCTCCCATTAAAGCACTTCAGAATGGTTCTTGTCATCCTAACTCACTGGCTTACTCTCAAAAGCCTGTCATCGGTCCTGTGTTTCCAACAAGCTTTCCTCTTGAAAGAGAAAAAAGGGAGAAAATACCTGCTTGAAGTTTAAATTCAGTCTGAAAGAGATGACAACAATAATTTCTGTTTTAAGCATTGCCATTTTAAAGAAAAGACTGTGTCTAATACCTGTAAAATGCTGTGAATGTGAAAAAAAAAATATTTTTGAAAGCAAAATATAATTAACATGGTCCTGTGCCCACTTCATATAGAGGCAAAATTACAATTTACTTCAATGACACAAGATTAAATATTATTTCTAATTGACCACCACTGATTTAAGGATAAATTCTGCCAACTTTATAAACATGAAAAGCCTGCGGGAGGTTGGATAACTTCAGGTACTACTGGCTAAGCAAAGCAAAATCCACACTCCATGTTTAAAATAAATTCACTTTTAACTGGGATTATTTTCTCTTTTTCATTTATTTCCCATTAATATCCTAGTGAACATGTTTCACTAGAAACAGCAAAAATTCATCACACAGATCCCTTATTCAAACTCACATCAGGATTTACATACTTGTGACAAATGTGATGATTACTTTGTTTTGGTCTGCCAGTGGCATGATGACTCAGCCTGCATTATGATGAACAAGTATTTCCCTGACACTGTTCTATAACTAAGAAGAAAGTGTATCTAAAAAGAAAAATGTTTATCTAAAGGTCAGATAAATAAAAATGATACAAGTCACTCACAGATGAATTAGTAGATTGATATAAAGAAGCTTCCAGTAGGCTTATCTCAACTTGCTAACATGTTAAAGTACAATCAATTCCTCCAGGATTGTGCTTGATTTTAATTAGCTAGCTAACATGTGATGAATTCTCTGCTTTTTTGTTGTTATTGGCAGAGAAAAATGATTAGGGGATCATTTGTAGTGTTCTAGCATGGAAGAGATTGTTATACTTTTTTAATTGAAAAGTTGCTGAAAGCACTGCTTATATTATTTAGTTTTCAGCACCTAACTTTTGGTACCAATAAGGGATCTGATTCTTATATAGTTAACTGAGGCAAAATGAGGTACCTCTTCAGATAGTAGATATGAAAAGGAAAATACTTAAACAAAATGGCATAAATTTAAAAGTGGTTTCATTAACTGCTTGCAGACAAATTACAGACAGTTATTCTCATAATCTTCAACATAGCTTAAATAACAAATATATTTGTAAAAAACATGTTATTAGCTAATTAAAAAAAAAGAGGATAAATTTAAAAATGTTCAGAAAAATAGCTTACTAAGTTATCACGATTACTAACTAATGCTGTTGCAAACAAATTTCCAGTTCTCTTTTATGACGGGGAGAAATCTTGTTCTGACTTGCTCAAATATGAAATGACCTAGAGCGTCCTTCATTATTATCAATGGAAATGGATATTTTAAATGAAAATTTATCCACTAAGGAGGACTTACAGTCACATATTCATATTTTTGCCTTTGTGGTGTTATTACAGTTGTGATGGTTTAATGAGGAGGGAGTTGAGATTTGCAGAGAAAGGCTTTTTTTTTTTTTGGGTGGACAAACAGATACAGTTAGAAAAAGTGGACAAGTTTTAATGGATCAGCATCTTGCTGATGTTTCGGCAGAGAGACACTGCAACTTTTCCAACTGTATCAGAATTATTAAAGGTATTTTCTTTTTCTGTAAGACTTCCTTCCACTATGGTCGGAGATTCTGTAAGTAGCCAGATTACCATCAGTGTAGCCTTTCACCTCTCCAGACAAACAGTTTTGCAGATTGGTGAGAGTTCTAAAATGATCATCTTCAGTTCAGCAGTTCAGTGACAGTCTTTTGGTGCTTCATCTGTGATATTTCATTACAATTTGATATTTATATGCCATTACCATAGAACCATACACAACAGTTCTCTGAACAAGGACTGAATATTGTAGGAGCTTCTAGTAACAATAGAAGCCATTTCCTCTGTGCTGAAGACTTGTCTTTTCAGTAGAACTGGATGTAGCTTCTTAGTGCTCAACATCAAGAACATGTAAAAAGTCCAAATTCATTTTGCTAGAAAACAGCATGAAGCTGAATTTAAGTAGGAAAAGGAAATGAAAGGAAAAATCACCTTGAAACTCCCTTTTGAGTGTCATAAAATAAATAAAAAATAAATAGATGATTGTATCTAGGTTGCTGTCTAGTCACATTGCTTGCTAAAGAAATCCTTATCTTTATGTCTAATTTGTCAGTTACATCATTTGAGGCTTAGATGTTACCTAATGTTATTACTCATCATGGATATTAAACATAATTGAAGTATTTCCAAGGATGTCTTGAGAAGCAAATGCCAAACTTGAGGCCAAGGGGGAGTTGTTTGTAAATTTCAGGGATGCATCATCAAACTAATGAGCAAAGGATTAACCATTTTCATCTGCAGTGTCCCAGGGAGGGTGAGAAGTGCAAGAGAAAGCAAAAGTCATTGCATGTTAAGTACTGAACTAATGAAAGCTGTCATATCACAAATTCTGACAGGGATGGGTTTGGCTGCTACTTTGCATCTGGTGTATAGTTAAATCTGCATGTTATTGTGCCTTCCTGAAATCTGAGTGAATATAAACAAATATATATAAGCTAATTCCAAGTTCTTCGGAACACTCATTTCACAGAGTTCTGTTTGTTCCTGAGCTAAAAAAGTCATATTCTCCATTTATCTCCTGTACACACTGATTACTCCAACCCTTTGGGTAACATTTTAAACCAGGCAGTTTATAAAACAAAAATGGCATTGCCTTTCACACTGGGATGAAAAAAACCCTTATCAAAAAAAAAAAAAAAAAAAAAAAAGGCAAACAATGCTGAGGCAATTATTTAACCCAAGAAAATGAAAACCGAGTAAAGAGAATTGCTTAGAAATTACGCATATTGAAATTGCTGTATGCTGGGTATTCTTTGCAATCCTGAATCACACTTTCTTTTCATTTTTGTGTTGGTGCAGACCTCAAAGAAAAATACTATTTCAATTTTCCATGCTATATTCAAGGTTCATATTGGAAACAAATGTGAACCCTCTTTAGAATAACAACCTTCTGTTACTTTTTCCATAAGCTTTTTTTTTTCCCTTTCCTCTTTTAAGTCTGTAATTCTTTCTGTCTGGTTTTATTAAGTGTGTGAAAAGGTAGGCAGGCTGCCCAGGTCTTGGAAATTAAAAGTTCCCTAAGTAGCTCAGGTAGTTGCCTGAAATACAGAAGCTCAATAGCTAAGGAAGAAAGAACGTATGACAGGATGGTCCCACTTTGTATAGGAAGAAATCAAGGACATGTCCACCTACTGATCTCTCTGTACACTCGATTCTGAAGTCTGTTTACTATGCTGGTAAGATGAGGAGGGAAATTCATATTAAACATTTTGTTTGGCATGCTGCAGAGAAAGGAAAAAAATTACACAATCCCATTTTTTCATTGATATGGAAAGCCTAACAGAGCTGTTTTTTAAAAATGTGGTGTTTTTGTATGACACTGGGAATAAGAATTACATAGGCATTTACAGCTACGACTATATGACTATGTAGTTCACATAATTTTCTTTGTGGTTCCCGGATACTCTTAATAGCAAAATGGCACACACATATAAAATGTTGGCAACAAAAATCAGGAGACCAGACTAGACAAAAACACCATCAAACTTTCTGTTGCCAGGCAGAATGCAAAGAGGATTTTGTGGCAATCAGTCAAATAGCCTTTTTAGTCTTGTTTGGAAGGCAGGTGATTTTATTTTATTTTACTTTATTATCACTCTTCAGATTTTTATCTCTCTGAACTAATTCATGCATTCTAATAATGTTTACAGAAGTGAAAATTACAAAATTATATATTTTGAAAAAAAAAATAATTCCCACAAATCATTAGGGAAGTCAGTTTAAATTAAAAAAAAAAAAAAAGCTTGAAGCTTGTTCAAAAAAAGAACAAGCTTCAAGAAAAATGTTTCTTATACTATTTTTTCTGTCTTTCATAAGCATCATTGCGTATTTCTCCTCTGTGTGTTTGACCACTTCCAGTCTGTCCACATTTACATCTTCAGATCAAGTTGTTCTGGCTTGCAATCTAATTTGGATTGCAACATTTTGTGGAGGTATACTTATTTTTTTTTCCCCATTATAGTTAATAAATGAAAGCAATTGAAATATTCAGTTTCAAGTTCTGTAAAACTTTATCTGATGTTTTACTTGACATCATGGGCTCCCCTAAAGAACCATATATCATTTGTTTCCTATTATTGCATTTGAACCTGCATACGAATATCTAAGACTGATCCAAAATCATCAAATACTGTAAGGAGATCTGAGTGTATTTTAGATGGCCTATGATCAGGGTCACAAAACTGTTTTTGATGGGATTTCACGTAGGCTGATACTTTTATTTGAATGAATAACCTTTTCATTTGGTGGAAATCCCACACTGATATAATGATCTGTGAAGGAACATCAGGAGTAAACATCCAAAAATATAGGATAAAAATCTACTCAATAATGATGCTGGAATCCTAATAGAAACACACAGAAGCAAACAAATACTGAATGGGAAATGATACAGAGGCTGAGTATTGACCATTAAGCGTTCTGAAAAGTAAAGACAAATAGTCTTGTGTTTGGTCTGGTGGAAAACATAGAGGCCGAGAGAGAAAACAAGGTGTGACACAGTTAAAAGAAGAAGCAAGGGTAATTGTCTTTGCGAAGCCTTCGGATAGAATAATTGTCAATTATATCAGTAGACACATAGAATCAAAGATTCAGCTGTGAAATTACAGTGGTAAGGGGCAGTGAATAGAGGCTCATTTTTCTTATTAAAACATAATTTGATAGGTACTGAGAATCTAGATACCACGTACACACAACATAATTACATAATGCAGGCCACTCTGCTTTCCTCCAGACAGAACACTTCCTCCTCCAGCTTTTCCAGCTTTTTCACTGCTGAAAAATTCATGTACTCTCTTCTTCCTATGCAAAATTTTGATTTTACTTCCAGTAAAACTGTGTGGAAGTGTTTGTAAAAGAAATGCCGAAACATGCAATATATGCTATGTTTCAGTATTCATTTTATTAGTACCTGATGCAAACTTTTGTTTTAAAATAGGTTAGAATTCCAAAATGCTGGGCTGGGCTGAAATTACATTCCTTCTAAGTTTGGGGTGTTTAAATTTAGTAATGTGGTGTGAGACACTATGTGACACACTGGTGAAATTCAGACACAAGATTTTGTATAAACCTGATTTCCTACCCTGTATCTTCTTCCCTTGCTTGAGATCAATCTAGGTAGAAATTTCCATTTCAGCATCAACAATGAACTGAAACATGATCAGTTTATGCCATAATAATATAAATTCTCTCCCAGAGAGAAACAGCAAGCCTAATATTTTTATTTTTATAGAGGCAAAACTTCATGATTTGCACAGAATTTCACATGCTGTTTCTGAGTTTTTTAAAAGTTGAGAGCTAGAAACCAAACTCCAAGATAGGAAATACCATATAAATTTAAAAAAAAAAAAAAAAAAAGTTTCACCACTCCAGACTGAAAATGTGAAAATGTTGAAATTTGGTGAGCCATAATTACAAGGCATCAATATTTTTTCATTCATACCATGAACTGAGAGTAGATAGAAAGATACAAATGGGTGACAGCATAAATGTGCTAAATACTGAATCAGCACAGGGTATGTACAGGTAGAAGTATCCTTATTCATATAATAATTTTGAAAAAGTCAAATTTGCTAAAAACATTTTTAATAACATTTTCCTATAGCAGTAGCATGTGAGGCAATTCTGTAACTATAACAAATGTGTAGCTTCTGTAAATCTTTTTGTTTTAACTTAAAGCAAGTAAAAATAGTAAATTAGCATACAGAGATGGTCTACTTTAGTTGAAGTCATGAGTAGAACTCCCACTGATCTTAATTAAAATAATAAAAAAACTTCCTCTTTATGACAGAATCCTCCATTATTATCTCATTTTAAGTCAGTGTCACAGTAAAGATTATGAATGGATCATAAAAATACAGCTAAGCACAGAAGAGTAAAAAGTAGTCATTGT
Source organism: Nestor notabilis (assembly GCF_000696875.1). NCBI lineage: Eukaryota > Metazoa > Chordata > Aves > Psittaciformes > Psittacidae > Nestor > Nestor notabilis. Next base: position 1,429 of record NW_009924034.1, on the reverse strand, counting down.
TGTACCCAGCAAAGCCAATAGAATGTATAGCTTTTTAGCAGATGAAGACTCAGCTTTTCAGTTAAAAACTCTAATAGACCCCATTAATAACAAAACAGAGAAAATAGCTGATGGATTCCCTTGAAACCATATCAGATAGGGTCAACTCACTCCCCTGAACAAAGCAAGAAAATAGTCACCAGCTGAGTAAAGCTGAGGGCTGACATAATGATGGATGGCTAGATGGTTTTACCACAAAAAGAATGACCTATCCCCAAACAGCAGAACACAGTTCTCAAGCATAAATATATTGACCCAGCCTGCAACAGAAAATGGATAATAAGCCAGTTGCAACTGAGGGCCCCCACAGTTGTTTGGGATTTTTTTTTTCATATACTCTCAGTGATTCTCTCCAATGAGAGTGTGAATAAAAATGAGAGCCATGTAAGTGCTTTTGCAAATATTATTTCCCGAAAAGGTATAATTATTAAAAGTTCCCATTAGATGGCTCCCAAAGTATAAACGTGATGGCAATGCTGATGTCGCGTTTAAGTCCAGCCAGTAACTCGGAACAACGCAGATGCTCACTCACTCCCCCCACTTCTTCTTCTCCCCACTCCCGGAGGGATGGAGAGGAAAATCAAAAGAATGTAACTCCTACAGGTTGAGATAAGAGCAGTCCAATGACTAAGGTATAATACAAAACCACTACTGCTACCACCAATAATAATAATGATAAGGGAAGTAACAAGGGGAGAGGATACAATTGTTGACCACCCACCGACCAATACCCAGCCTGATCCAAGCAGTGATCTGGGCCTTCCGGGTAACTCCCCCCAGTTTGTATACTGGGCACGACATGCTGTTGTATGGAATACCCCTTTGGCCAGTTTAGGTCAGGTCTCCTGCCTCTTCTTCCTCCCAGCTTCCCCTCTTCCCTGGCAGAGCATGGGACTGAGAAAGTCCTTGGTCGGAGTAAACATTACTTAGCAACAAGTAAAAACATCAGTGTTATGAGCGTTGTTCCCAGGCTGAAAGTCAGAAACACAGCACTGCACTAGGTACCAAGAAGGAGGAAAGATGACTGCTGTAGCTGAACCCAGGACAGCTGAGTACACATACCAGATCAGTTTCATGACTGGGAATTCTGTCATACTACAACTGACTATTATAAGGTAAAATAAGAAACTTAGCCCAGGGCCCAAGTGGTAAACACCGAACCAGGGAATACATACTGCAAGTACGGTATGACATAACACAACTCTGAGACCGACTGCCACAACTCTGAGAACAAAACAACAACAAAAAAACAAAACAAAACAAAATAAAACAAAAAAACCCAGAAGTGAGAACAATTGGTCCCTTCTGGTATATCCCGTTAGTTTATATACCAAGCACAATATGCTGTTGTATGGAATTGGAATTGTCGTGGTTTAAGCCCAGCCGGCAA
>NW_009924033.1:0-643 GCF_000696875.1 Nestor notabilis | reverse complement strand
CTATGGGGCCCTATAGACCCCTATGGATACCTTGTGTGCCCATATATATCCCCTATGGATACCCTGTGTGCCCATATATATACTCTATGGACCCCTATAGATACCCTATAGACCCCTGTGGTCTCCTATGGATTCCCTATAGGCCCCCCGTGGACCTCTATAGATCCCCTATGGGCCCCTGTAGATCCCCTCTAGATCCCCTGTGGTCCCCTATAAATCACCTGTGGGCCCCTATAGATCCCTATGGATACCCTGTGCTCATATACGTACCCTATGGACCCCTATAGACCCCTATGAACCCCTATAGCCCCTATGGATACCCTGTGTGCCCATATATATACCCTATGGACCCATATAGATACCCTATAGTCTCTCTGTGTCTCTGTGGGGTCTCTGTGGGTCTCTATGGGGTCTATATGGGTCTCTGTGGGGGGTCCCCTGTGTGCCCATATATATACCCTATGGACCCATATAGATACCCTATAGTCTCTCTGTGTCTCTGTGGGGTCTCTGTGGGTCTCTATGGGGTCTATATGGGTCTCTGTGGGTCTCTATGGTCTCTATGGGGTCTCTCTGGGGTCTCTCTGGTCCCTATGGGTCCCTATGGTCCCTCTGGGGTCTATGTGTCCCTATGTGTCCCTAT
>NW_009924032.1:21970-23631 GCF_000696875.1 Nestor notabilis | reverse complement strand
GGGCCCTGAGGCCGGCGGTGGGGCTCATCGCTCCTCGGACAGTCTGTAGCTTTTCTGGGAAGAAAATCAGGGGGGATCCCCCTCCCCCGGTACTGTAGCAACTCTTGGGACTAGCGAGGGCCTGTTTTCTTTGTTTCACCCTGCAGAATAGGGATAGCTTGTCGCCATTCGGTGGAGCAGTGTCCAGGGGAGGTGTGAACGAGAGTGTCGTGGCATTAAGTGGTGAATTTGTGAATTTTTTGTCGGGGGAATAGTGCTATGGCTCTAACCTAGTCCTTTGGTATGCTGGGATTCGATTAGCTGTTTATGTCTAGTGAGTCTGGTGGGGTAGGACAGTACTCACAGCCTTTGCTTAATACTGTTAGTAGTAGCAGTATCCAAGATAAAAGGAGATATGTGAATATATATCCGATGCCTCCCTTGCAGCCTCCACCCTGTATGGAGCATCCTTTGTCATCTTTGTCATCTGCTCACTCTTTTTTTCTTTGTTCAGGCAGCACAAATGCTTTCCCTCAACAGTAACTTCAAGCAGCTCAACACACCTTATTGGCACCAAACTATGGCAGGACACAAACTTCCTGTGGAAGTGGTATTCTGTAGTGCAGTACTACCCACTAGAACTGTCTTGAGCTGGATGCAAAAGCTTTTCTTTGGCATTTCTTTTGGAGTTTTGTTTTTTCTAACTTTTTCTTTGACATGCTTCTTCATGCAGGCTAGTTTGGAGGATTATGAAGAAACAGTAAAGAAGGCTAAAGAGGCATGGAAGGTCTGGGCTGATGTAAGTTAGCAGAGACTTCTCTTTTATAACATATCTCAAGCAGGTAAAGCCCATTAAATTGTCCTGTCAGGTGGAGGTGTAAAAACATGTTTATATTATGTATGTTGCATTAAAGCAAAAATCTGCAATAAAGACCTCAACAAACAAACCCAGACAACTTGTGCACGTTACCACTGTGTTACAGAGGTGAGGATATTGGCTTGTTTCGAAAATGTTTGTTTCGAAAAGCCTGACAACTTCACCTAGCTTTGTGCTTGTAAGCCATGCCAACAGGTCTGCTGAAGTTTAGAAACCTTGTCGCAAGCAAATTATCCCTGTGGGTGTGTTTTACTTTGTGTTGCTACATGCTTTTTCCTGGGAGAACACTGTTGCTTGTTCCCTGAGGTGCAGCTCTCTGGGGGCATTGTGGGTAATGTAATTTAGCGTAAGTAGCAGAATTTATAATCTAAGTGGTTCCGGCAGTATTCAGTAGAACTGAAGTCTTGAATGGACAGAAATGTGTGCGGTGCTACCAGTCTCTCTGAGGCAGGAAACAGTTTTTGTAGAGCAGTGCGCATGATAAAAATGACTAACAGTGTCTTGGGAAGATAAAGGGAAAAGCACAGCAATCAGTGGTTTCTGTTGCAGGGGTGGAAAACTAGCAGTATATGTGCAGCAGAAGTCACAGATGTTCAGCCTGAAGTAGTTTCTTCTGTTTTCTTTCGCTTTGACTAGATCCCAGCACCGAAGCGTGGAGAAATAGTGCGACAGATTGGTGATGCCCTGAGACAAAAAATAAAAGTTCTGGGAAGCTTGGTAAGGTGTTCTAAGAAGCTGCTTAACTTTTGGGGGGGAAGGAGGGGTCAAACCTGTTTTTCTTGCTTTTCTTTAACGTACCGCTCTT
>NW_009924032.1:0-21932 GCF_000696875.1 Nestor notabilis | reverse complement strand
TTTTGTTAGCTAACCTAAAAAAAAAAAAAAAAAAAAAAGAGGGGGGAAGTTAAAAATAATGTAATATTGCATTCTGGCATCCTATGCTGAAAATGATAATAAGTAATAGGAAAAGAAAGTGTAATTCATTCTGAGCCTGTGCTCTGGCCAGGAGTGTTACAGCTCTTGCCCTGCTGTTTTCCCACCAGCCTGTCGGGTAGGGCACTGTCTGATACTGGAAGCGTCCTGAAAAAGATCTTATTCCAATACAGAGCTTTTAACCTTGAGCTCTTTCTGGTGATCCACAGGATTTTGTGAACTGACATGTGGAGATGTAAGGCTACAGAAGGTGAGATGGTCTTAATGAGATCTTGCAGTGCTGTGCAGGACATAAGATTGAAGGACTGCTTCTTCAAAACACTGACCAGTTGCTAGGGAAGCAAAGGGTACAAGAGGGGGACTTGTCACTTTTCTTTACAGGGCTTGCCTGTGTGTGCTGCTATTCAGAAACAGCTTTCAGTGAATAACTCCATGTGTAGCCAAGCCCATTATTATTAACCTACAAAACTTTGTTCTGCAGTTTCCCTTGAAGTTGTTTCCTCAACACAGTTTCTGTAGTAGAGTGAGAGTGCTAATGTACTTTTATATTCAAAAATGGCACAGTTTCCCTAGTGAGTGTGGACAGATAGAAGTTTGCTGTACGTTCCTTGGACAAAACTTGTTACTTATTGCCAGAACATTTTTCTCATTTCCCCAAACAGATACATCTGTCTAGCTCTCCCAGCATAGGGTGTGAACTTAAGGGTGAAAGCTGTGTGGTGAACATCCAGATTTTAGGACTTTTCTTGGCTTTATGTAAAAGGGAATGGTATAGCAACTCACCTTTCATATGCCACTGCAAATTTCCAGCCTTGTCTGACAATGTCATTGTCAAGTATCCAGATGCATCTCTACTGCACTTACGGACTTACCACTGTGTTTCTTAGTAAATATGCCTGACGTCTTTCCATTTCTGGTCACAGATATGGGCTAATCCTTCTGTCTCAAGAGGACCACAGGCATCATAGAAATACCTAGAAATACATTTAGTCACCTTTATTTTAACTTTTGCATGCGGATTAAAGTCTTGTGGCAGTCCTTCAAACGCTGTTCCTCACTTAAAACCTTTTTCAAAGAACAGTCAGCAGTCTAAACTGGTAGGTGATATGGGCATGAAAGTTGCACCTAGATATCAGAGCATGGCTGTAAAATTAAATGGCAGTAAATGGGTGACTTCTTAGTTACTAAGTTAATGAATTTCCTCACTTTTGGAGGAAAATGTCTTCAAATACCAGCTTATTCTCACTGATAATCTGTATGTTTGCTGTATACCTCTAACATGCTTTTAACAGAAGTACATAGTTTAGGATTGACTTCAGCTAAAAAAAAAAGAAATATATTGATCCTAAATATCCCACTTTATTAAAATACTCAAGATGTGTAGATGTTTTCAGCAGTGTCTGCAACTCACTTTGAGATGTTGTAAAATAAGTAGTTTCCTTATGAAAAATGAAAATGACCATTTTCTTTTGCTGGAGCGGAGTAATACTTCTTTTCCAATTTATTCCACACCTGGTCCACAATGTATGCAAATGTCCTGGTGAAAACTCAGTGTTTCATTGATCTAAACCTATAAATCTCATTACTGTAGGATACTCCTTTCAGTAGGTTATTTTTCGTTTCCTCTGTTCATTAATTTTCTCTTCTAATTTCCCGCTATTGGAATCCTATTGGAACCATGTTCATTCTCTAAGCTGTGAATAACTTGGGTGGAGGTGAATCTCTGCTAATGAAAAGAAATAATCTTAAACCATATTTGGTGTACATATATACCTGGTATTAGTGGGAGAGAAAATGTATTTGGAATGTAAAGGAATTTAAAAAAAAAAAATCAACCAACCAAACAAAAAAACCCCCCACCCCACCCCCAAAACCAAAAAACAAACAAAAACAAAAAAACCACCCACCTTGAAAACTTTGGTTTTGCTCTTATTTTTTCAGGTCTCTTTGGAAATGGGAAAGATTTTTGTTGAGGGTGTTGGGGAGGTGCAGGAGTATGTTGATGTCTGCGACTATGCTGTTGGTTTGTCCCGAATGATTGGTGGACCTATTTTGCCATCAGAAAGTAAGTATTTCTGTGTGTTGTGGTTTGTGTTTTTTTTGGGTTTTGTGTGGTTTTATTGTTGGTTGTTTTTTTTGTTTGTTTTTTTGGTTAGTTGGTTGTGGGATTTTTTGGTTAGGTTTGGTTTTATGGTTGCTTTTGGGGTTTGGTTTTTTTTTTGGGTGCAGATGGGGAGATGGAGATGTGTCTTAAACATACAGTGACGTAGTACAGCAAATCCCTGTTCTGAGAGTTATTTAGGGAACATGTTGTCTAGGAATAGATATGCTAGTAGGCAGAAGCACCAGATGTATCTAGCCTGTGGCATACAGCAAGAGAGGCCCTCCTTGAACTTAGATTCTCTGATTTTCTCTGCTAGCAGAAAGTGTGTAAAAAGTTCAATATTGTACTTAGAAATGAGAGACTTTTTTTGTCAGTTACAAACAGTTGCTGATCAGCAAGCAATTGCTATTCTGTTAATTGAATAGTTTAAATAGTAAAAACTTCATATTGCAGGTTATTAGATTTTTCCACATCTAGCTAACCTTGTTTCAGTAAGCTGCAGAGCATATATAATAGAGCTCTTAACAAGATACTGCTCTGATGGACAGAGCAGTGATGCTAGCCCCATTGCTTACATGTTTTCTTTTTAAGAACCAAAACATTAAATAGATGCAAATTACCTTTGTGTCTTTGCTTTCAGGATCTGGCCATGCTCTGATAGAGCAGTGGAACCCTGTTGGCTTAGTAGGAATTATCACAGCCTTTAACTTCCCTGTAGCCGTTTATGGGTGGAACAGTGCAATTGCAATGACTTGTGGAAATGCTTGCCTCTGGTAAGATACAGGACCCCAGTTTATTAACAGTACTTTAAAATGAGAGGACTATTATGTTAGGCATGAAATCAAATGTCTGGTGTTTCTGTACATTTGAATCTATCTCATGTAGGCTTAATTTCTATTTGTTTTTAGGTTCACTTGTAGTTGAAGAGCTTTGTTGTATTCTGTGGTAACCTCTTTCATGACATACTGAGATTCAGACCTGTCCAGGACTTTGCCAGTTAATAAAGAATCCAGGTTTAGGTCTTGCAGCAGTGGTAGCAAACTGTTAATATTTTCAGAATTGGTACAGCTAAAATTAAAAATTAAGTAAGTAGCTTTATTTCACCTCCTAGCTCCTGCTTTGCTTTTATTTACCTTTCATTTTGCTTTCATTCACTCTAATGTCTGGCATAAGTCTTACTCATGTGGATGTGAGTAGAAGCTCTGAATGCTCAGCTGTGGAAATACTTGAGTTCCTGTCTTAACACACACCTGAAAAGCAGCCTAACCAAAGTGTACTGTATTTCAGATACCATAGAAATCACGTATTTGAATTCATATTTGAATTATTTCTTATTCTCAAAGAATTGAAAAGAAAATAATGTCATTCTTTTTTTTTTTTTTTTTTTTTTTTTTTTTCTCCCTCCTTTTTAGGAAGGGTGCTCCTACAACATCCCTCATCAGTGTTGCTGTTACAAAGTGAGCTCTGGTTTATTTGCTTTCTGTTTCACTTTTTAAACATCTTTTGTGTTCGAGGTAGTGCTTAGTGGTCAGAAGTGTTACATAAGAAGTCGTGGTAACATATGGGATGTTACCTGTACTGCTGGCCAGCAGTTTCTTCTGTGACCAGGGCTGTGCTTCGGCTGAAGTAGGGCTAGTTATGTGGTTTGCTTCCTTGTAGAAGATGAATTGCTCACAAAATTCAGCTTCCCTCAATCATGCATTCATGTTTCAGAATAATCCCTTTTTTTGGGAGTCTCAGCCCAACATCAGCACCAGCTCTTGGCAAATACTTCTGACTGGTTGTGTAGACCTATATCCTGAAGATGCCTTCACATAATTTTTATTATCCAAACCTTGTAACACCTTAGCATGCATTTCCACTGTTCAAAACTCGTTCTTGATAAAAGGGGGAAGAACCCCAAAGAATAAATCTCATAATGATGCTTGCTGTAGGTTTATTGTTAGTTTGCTTATTATATTGACATTTTAAATACTTATCCATTGTGTGCTACAAATAGCATTTATTTTTAAATAATAATAAATAAATAGTCCCCTTTAAAATAATTATTAAATCTTGTAGCTTTAATATTAACTCCTGAGAAGAATGGCCTGAAATGACTTAAAAGTATTTTATGTAGCTCCATGAAGTTACATAAATGTCTCTTTCTGATGGTAAAAGTGGCCAAGGTTTTTACACGCTTATGTAATGCTCATCCAAGCAGAGATGTAATAAATATCTTTTAGAGTCTTACTTTGCTGTGAGCTATGACTGTAACACAAAACTCCTTGATGAGAGATGTATGTTATGTATTGTACAAACTACATGTGAATTAACTGCAAGACTCCTGCTTTTCAAAAATGTGTAGATTCTTCATGTGCATGAAGAATGGTTTTAATGGTGCACCTGTCAGATCTCTGAAATTTTTATATCTTTGATTCTAGGATAATTGCCAAAGTCTTGGAGGATAACAAAATGCCTGGAGCAATCTGTTCTCTGGTTTGTGGTGGAGCAGACATTGGGTAGGTAACACTTCTTGTGTTTTGTGAAGACGTATAGAGGGTAAAGAATATTCTTTGAGGTACTTCTTGTAAAGCTTTTCTGATCTCCAGGAGTTCCTAGTACATGCACGTACCTGTTGCCATAATTTTTATCTGGTTTGAAACTCTGGCTCTGCTGTAAACATATTATGTACTTCTACTTGCTGTTGTGAGATCAGTGGCTATTAAATAACTTATCAGATACTTATTGAAGAGACATGACTGAGTTTATATTCTACTTTCAAATGTTTATACCCAAAGAATATAGCTAATATTAAATTCCACTCATCATGTTCTTAGGAGTTTTCAAGTTTAGCCCATTGGCCTTGTGGAACACCTGTGGAGGAGAATACTTCTCCATTTTCCATGCTCACATAGGACTCTGCACTTGCTCATAGAAGCATACTTAGGCTTGGAAGCTGTACAAATTGTTTTGTTTGTTTATTACAATGAGAGAATTCACAGTACAAATGGATATTCAAGTGTATCTTTTGAGCATTTCAGGAGAAGAAAAAACAGATGGTAAGTCATAGGTATGCATGTTTTCTTAGGGAACATAACTATTGGAACTGATCTCACTGTGTACTTTAGATTGAATGTCAAAGTTAGTACAGGAGATAATCTTATTGTCTGAAAAGACTGAGAAACAGCCTTGTTCCTCCTCTTCTGATGAAGAAGCAGCTTTGCTGCCATCTGTTCAGTCGCTTACATGATGTTTTCAAAGAAGTTGCTATGATTTTCAAAGATCTGACTGGTTGAAGTTGGTTTATGTGGAAGATGCAAGGAGCTCTTCCAGCTGTTCCACTGAACGTGGTGGTATGTCTCCCATTGTGCAGGACAGCAATGGCAAAGGATGAGAGAATGGACCTATTGTCCTTCACTGGCAGCACAAAAGTGGGCAAGCAAGTAGCGCTTATGGTTCAGGAGAGATTTGGTGAGTGTGTGGGATCTCCTCCATTTCTTTCCATGGTTGGGAAAGGCAGGGAAGCCCCATAAGATTTTTAGAATAACAGCTTGTTTCACTTGTCTCTTGTGATACCTTTTTATTTTTTAACTTGGTGGAAATAGGATATTGAAACTGCTCAAAGGTGGATGCTGCGTTTTTCAGTTAGTTTTGTCATGACTTGACTATTTTCCCAGGGTATCCACAAATCCATGGTCCTACACTTGATTTGGGGTGTGGCAGGGGAGGTGGTGTCCATGAAAATAACTGTGTGGAGATTGCCAGGGCCTATGGCCTTTTGGTAGTGTGTTTGTGGAGAAATGCCCGTTCATCTTTTACTCCTTATAAACACAGGAGGAAAGTGCTGGTTTTGTTGCGAATATTTAAAAGCGTACATGCAGGAGTCCATGCATAGCTGCTGAATTCTAAACTTTTAGTATTAAACAGAGAACCTTGTGAACAGGATTTTCTCATTTTATATGTTTGAAGTATACAGATGGAGTGTAAAAATAATAAAAAAAAATCAGAACAGATTGCAAATGTTCACCCAGAAGTCGATGGCATTTCTTTCTCTCAGATTTGAGGTAAAACAGTTAACAAATAAGCCTAGTTAAGTTTTATGTGTGCATTCTGATCTTTGTAGCACCTCCTTGTCTTATTTGTCTGCATCATATATGCTGCAACTTCTTCTGTTTTCATCTTTTTCTTTCTAGTGCTATTTTTGCCTATTTTTTTAAAGATTCCTTCTGCCATAACTGCTATCCAGGTATCTTTCTTCACAATGTGTGATAGATTCAGTGTAATTTTCTCCTTTGGCTACAGTGATTAGTTGACTGAGATGCCTAAAACTTTTTGTCTCTCCAGGAAAATGTGTTTAATGGTAACTTAGCTTTAGTTAGAAGTGACCTAACTCAGTGAGGTGAAGTGAATACATGTGTGCATGCCTTAACTTGTCTCGTGTGTTTTTATTAGGTCGAAGTCTGCTGGAACTGGGAGGAAACAATGCCATTATTGGTAATGCACACTAAAGAAATCTAGTCCCATAGATGATATTTGGATGTTCATATACAGATGTTTATATTTTTACAATTGTCCCTTTTCTCCCCTTCTTTTTTCCACACTGGGTTTTAAAAAGTATGTAGTAGAATGTTGGTGGGTTTTTTTCCTCTCTTCAGAGTGGTGGCGGGGTAGTGTTTTAAGATTAAAAAATGAAAGTTCAAGCTCTTATGTATTCACAGTTGAAATTAAGAAGGGAATGAGAAAAGCAGTAAGCTTCAGTAATGGGATGTGGACAATGCTAAATAAACTTGATTTTAGGATAGTTCTAATTTTATGAACACATTTTTAGAATTTTATAATACAAGTACGTACATATAAAGTCTTAAGACATGGTACTTGAAAGCAAAGCGTGCAGGCATTTGTTTTAGTAGCACACTTTACAGGTTTAAGTAGCATAGAGTATGATCTAGTTCTCAGAGAAACGTAACACAGACACTATGAAGCTGAGCAATGTGTCAGAAAGAAAATATAAGCTAGATAAATACATAAATTGCTGATGTGCTGTTTTGTAGCTTTCTGTTTCACCTTTATCATATTCTAAACAAATGCAATTGCCTATCTAGAATATTAAGCTCTCTTAAAAATCACATTTGAGCATGTCTTCTTTTTTTCCTGTGCTGCTTTGAAGCCGGTAGCATAAACGTGCTTTATAGTTAGAAATTTTTTTCCTTTTTCACGTGAAAGACCTGCTTTTTCTGGAATTGACTTTGCATGATGGCATAAACAGTGATGGCATAAACAGTTTGTTTGGACTTCACTGAAAGTTTAGTAATAATTTTGGACACTTAGAGAATTATATAGGACTGGTGAAGCTGAGTGATATTTCGGGGATCTAATGAGGCTTACACATACTAGCTCTACTTTGAACTTCCCAGTGTCTTCTAGCCAGCTGAATTTGTTCAGCTCATTTATATTTTACATCACTGTACACCTGTGTGTTTTAGCTACTTTTTCCGCATGCCATGTGGATACACTTTACCACTGTTTCTTTACACTACTAGACTTCTCAGTGGGAGAAGGACAAGGTGAAGAGACGGCAAGAAATTGCTTGCAGTTTCTTGAATTAACTTGAAGCTGCAGTTCTTTGCAAGCTTTACTGCAAAAGGCTCTCTTCAGTAGTTCAGATCTACTTTTATATCCAATTGTGTGTGTCTAATTCCAGGTGTAAGAACAACACATTTTGAGGTGTTTCTGTATGTATATCTTAGTGTGCTCTGCTAGTGCGATTATTCCTAATGCTTCTTGACCAGCATGTCAGTTTATTATATTGTGTAGTGTCTTAAATATTGCAAACTGCTTGTTTATTTCAGTAACATGCTCATATTTTGATTTTTGTAAGTTTTTGAAGATGCAGATCTGAACCTGGTCATCCCATCTGCTCTTTTTGCTGCTGTGGGAACAGCTGGTCAGAGGTGCACAACTGCTAGAAGGCTGGTGAGTAAATGTGTATTGTCTGGCCTGGGTAGCTCTGAGTTCAGTTAATAATTCAAATTGGCTCAGAAAATGCCTAACAATTCCTAATATTATGGAGAGCAACAAATAATCTTAGAAGCATATTTTTACTTTGTCAAAAATCAGGATGACAGGAAAATAGATGGTAGTTTGTCATTCCACTGTAATTCTATCTCTGTTTCTTTGTGTTTCAAAATGTAGCTTTTGCTAAAATACAGGAAAATAAACCTTTCTATACTTCCTGTATTTTTCTATTTTCATTGCCAGAACTTCTTTGCTTGTGCCTCCTGCAAATTTTGGTGCAGGGTTTAGATTTCAGCAAAGCAACTCTGTGTGTGCTGCTTACATTATTGCTAATTTTTAACCAATCATTTTCAACAAGTTTAAAGGTCTTACAGTGTCAGCCTGTGTCTAGTCTTTCCAGAGTTGTGTTGACTGGGTAAATATTTGTCAAAATTGATGTAGATTAGCTTTAGGTCTATAGGAAGGGCAGTGGTTCCTCAAATTATAGCAGTAAAATTCACTTGAGTATTTGTCCTGAAACACTTAATAGAAGAATTAATGGAACACTTTAATACCATTGATCTGATATCTTGTAAAATGAGAACAGGTTTTTGTTTCTTTGCTTGTTTTCTGTCTTCATGGTGAAGCTTTTAAATCTTCATGTCATGCTGCATGTGAGCAACACTAACTCCACACTTCATTCAGCCCTCTTCTAAGTGCAGTAGTACTTCAGAAATAGTTACCATAGGTTGAGCTGTTTTACAACCTTCTTACCACGTTTTGTTTAGTTCCTCCATGAAAGTATCCATGACGATGTGGTGGCAAAGCTTGCTAAGGCCTATGCCCAGGTCCGCATCGGTGATCCGTGGGATTGTAAGTAGCTATTTTCACATCATGGGTTTAGGATACAAGTTTCTGTTTGATTCTTTCTAATTAAATTACATGAGATTTTAGATCAAACCTATCTAATTTTAGCAGTTTAACAGGTAGGGGGGATAGCTGGTTTCATTTAGAGTACTAACTCTGAAAAGGAGATGAGGTATCTAGCCTAATACTGCTTATCTTGGACAGGAGAAATAATTACTCCCAAAATGTCATTATACATACATACAATTAAGCTGAAAGTATGTCTTTATGTCTTTTGTTTTTAGCTGACACTCTGTATGGGCCTCTGCATACCAAAGAAGCAGTGAAAATGTTCCTTGATGCAATAGAACAAGCGAAACAACAGGGTGGCTCTGTGGTTTATGGTGGAAAGGTGACTTACTTCTACTCTGCTACATTTAGTGCCCTAGTTAAACAAAAAAAAAAAAACAAACAAAAAAAAAAAACAAACAAAAAAAAAAAAGAAGAGTAATGTGGTGGTTTTTTAGGCCAGGATTGTCCCTCAGTTTGTCCTGTCAGCCATTACAGAATGTTAAGTTAGTCTAAGAATGTTTGAATTGCAGTCTTGTCTTCAGGGTAAAGATGGGTCTACTTGGAAGCTGCCTTCTCCTCCAAGAAATGGCTAAAACCTTTTGGCTTTTGGCTCCCTAGTTGCAGGTGATAGTGAAAATACAACAATGAAAATGGTGAATATCAAGCATATAACAAGGAAAAAATCCTGTTCTGCCTTTGGATTCACAACATAAATCTTCAGGAAACTCTGAGGATTCAGGAAAGCCAGTTGCACATCTTCATCATATAGGATGTTTCATTCTCATGGACTTAACATTCTGGGAATTCTTGTCTTTTACTGTCACCTTCTTTATTCCTAGTACGTTTAAGTTCTAATCAGCTTACTAAACAGCTTACAAGTAGGAGAAAGGAAGTGTTTTTTGTCAGCTGCTAGACTTAGAGATTTGATTGTCTCTTTAGTAGACTAGTTATGCTTCTGTATTTTAAATACTTAACTTAAATTTTACTTAAGTATTTCCTTTATCTGCTCAGATGATCTGACCTTCTATTTCTGATTGCTAGGCACAACTATATTAATCAGACTGTAAAGGATTCCCTTCCTACACTAGTGCTAAGCAAGATGCTAGTTTGAACTTACTAAGTTGTTTTCTCTTTTATGTGTTTTGAAGGTTATAAATCGCCCTGGAAATTATGTTGAACCAACCATTGTGACTGGCCTTCCTCATAATGCACCCATTGTGCACACTGAGACGTTTGCCCCCATACTGTATGTGCTGAAATTTAAGGTAAAATTACAGTGGACAGTTAGTCAGGTGTCAAGGATGCTAACAGAAGAGTTGGGAGAGCGGTTTCAGATGTATGACATGTTCATGTAATTGTCCTGGCTCTTGGAAGAAGTGTTAACTATAGGATATTCACTGTAATAGCGTACCTCACTGTGTGAGGTAAATGTGTAGCTACATTTACGCATTTTTGATGAAGAGCACTGGACTTAAGATGAGAGTCTGTACAGGAACAGATTTTTATTGCTCATGTCAACCTGCTCAAAATGTGTGTTGCGCAGTGGCGGAGGTATCCTATCCCAACTTGGTACATGTGTATTTGCCACGTGGCATTCTGTATATTTGAATTATGGATGTAGTACGCTGTGTTTTTTCTTACAGTGTTTCTTTGTAACTGCTTTGCTTTCAATGGTCATGGTTTAACAGGAGACACATGCTCCTTTTAGGAGGAAGAGGAAGTTTTCGCCTGGAATAATGAAGTAAAACAAGGTCTTTCCAGCAGTATCTTTACCAAGGATTTGGGAAGGATTTTCCGCTGGCTTGGGTATAGTTTAAATTATTTTTCTACCTTCCTGAAGCATAAGATCACAGTCTCTCATGTCTTTAGTAAACCTATGCACAATACTAGTTGAGCATTTTATAGCTCTTAATTTAGGGAACGAGCCTTTCCTGATCCTGAGGAATAATTGTGCCTTACTTTTGTTTGTAGACCAAAGGGATCTGATTGTGGCATTGTGAATGTCAACATCCCAACCAGTGGGGCTGAGATTGGAGGTGCTTTTGGTATGTTACTTATGCTTTTTTATTTACCTTCTTAATGATGAAATCCTCTAGCATCAGTTCGAGAGACTTGATGGTATTCCTTGGGCTTTATTTTTTTTATTATTTTTTTAAATTTGGGGTGATTTCATGTTTTTCTAACAACTCTGGAAGAAAATAAAGCATTAATACTATAAACCAAGTGTAATTTAGATCTCCTCATCTTGTTTTTCAGTGTTTTGATCAGTCCATTTAAGTGACTAAACCGAAAGAAATCAATTAAGTTAATTTTGAATTATACTGCTTCAGTAGAAAACAGAAATCGACAAGTGGTAGTTGGATTTCAGCATTTAAAAATGTCTGTATTTGGGTTTTAAATATTGCGTGTATGATCCTCACCAAACCATCAAGGGAATGTAACTCAGAGGTATGTTTTGAATGTGTTTGGAGATGCGGCTCAGTGGAAAACTGTTTAAAAGACTCTTAATTAAAACAGTCTTGAGCATTTATGGTTTGTATATTTGCATATAAAAATTACAGCATGAAATATATTTGTGAGAAAGTTTTTGAATACATTTTTGCTTGTATTTCTCTTTTTTGTATATACTTAAGGAAGGTGGGGGGGGGTGAGAAGGAATATTCACCTTACCATTTAAACAGTATAAGAACCAGCATGTTCTTGTACTCTTGTCTCATGTTAAAATATCTTTGATTGAGGTTGTGTGGTGCCAGCATGATGAGACTTTCCACTCCAGGCAGATATTTTTTGAATCAAGCATGAGGAAAGAGTTAGCTGTGTGATTTGTATATTGTGGTGTTCTGGTAATTTATTTCAGATATGGAACAAGGGCAAAGGAATAGTTTTTCCCAGACATTTTTATGAGATGCCTCACCACCTGGAGTTGGTCCAGATTCCTATGTTAAAAAAAATTTCAAGTTTTCATTTATACCATTTTTCCTACAGGTGGTGAAAAGCACACTGGGGGAGGAAGAGAATCTGGAAGTGATTCATGGAAACTTTATATGAGACGGTCTACTTGGTAAGACAGACTTTTTAAATTCCAAATAAATGTAAATTGCAAATAAACTTGTGAAAGTTCAAAACGTATAAATCCTTGACTAAAGGAGGTTATCTTTGCTAAATGTGAGGTAACAGTGAGTGTAACTGTCTTCTTCATGCAAGAATTTGCATCTGTGTTCCTAGTAGAAGATTATTTGAAGGGTCTAAATAAAGACCTTTCTTCACTCACTGTTCCTCAAAAAGAAAAAAAAAAAATCCTTTTCCCCCCCCTCTTGCCTGATTTTAAACTTGGCTAAAAAATAAATCGCTGAAACTTACCAGGAAATACATGAAGTAGTAGCAAACACAGTGTGGGGGCCACTATTGCCAGTGGTTGGCAATTTAGCTACATGTTGGGTGTCTGTCCTGATAAATCTCCTGACAGCCTGTAGTTGTTGACCATTCCTACTCCTAGCTGGCTTCCCTAGCCTTTACCTGTGCTGAGTTTGGTTTTCACACAAAGGCTTGTGAATGTGAGAAATCCCACCTTGATTCTTTCTGTATGGACATTCTCCTGGTGAGAAATTAAATAGTGTTTAATCTGTCAAGGAAGACATAACGGGGAATGTGGTCTTTCCCTGTCCATAGTTACTATATTGAAAACCAGAGTAGTCAGTTCATAACTTTAAACAGGCAAACTGTTTATAGAAGTCTTTTGTATACAAGTGACAGAAACAAGAATCCTTGTACATAGGAAATGGACTGCGTAATCTGTCTCAGTGACCAAGTCTGGTATCTAAATACTTGTTTCTCTTCCAGTACAATCAACTACAGCAAGGATTTACCTTTGGCTCAAGGAATCAAGTTTCAGTAACAGCCTTATGAATGGCCATGCCATGAAGTCTCCTAACATTTCAGAACTAAGCACCTTCTAAGTCTCATGGGAAAGAAAATTACTTAAGTGAAACTTACCTGCAGCAAAGATGCCAATTCTGTCAAAAAACCAGCTATTCTAAAATTGCTTCAATTTCAATATATGAAATTACTACTTCGGTCTTCATATGAGAAGGACATGGTCTTTGGGAAGAAGGGAGAGGGACGAAAACTAACAAACTTGGATTCAGATGGCCTGGATAATCTGTGGCCTTATCGCTGTATTTCAGTATCAACACACTATCTCCTGCCTCCCCCACTGTTCGCTGGTATTTCCAGCTCGTAGGTCTATGCTTTGAACTACGTGCTGAGTGTCATGTAGATAAGTGGTGCTGTGGAGGGTGGGCAATGCAGAGCTATTTTTAACACATAAATAAAGGTACATTCTGTGAGATACCTACTGCTTCTAGGGTTTTTCTGTTCATTATTTTGGAGCAGGAACATACGTCTGACTGTCTGTTTTCACACACTGAGCTGCTAGCTGGAAGAAGTGTCAGTAGACTAAAAGGACCACTTCAGTTTTCCTGCCTCTTCTTCAGAAAGAAGACTTGGACCCTGTGTGTTAGGAGGTAAGGGGTAAGACCAAGAGCTACTGCACTCTCCTGGAACCTCCTTGTAAGGCTAGAAGGAGTCACAGCAAATTTGGATTGTCATAAACCTTGTGCGACTCTACAACCAAACCAGCTGAAGAACTGGAGATGCAGCCAGGAGGGAACACTCTCCTAGAAGGAATTTGCCTGGGAAAGGCCAATTATTTATGTGTTTTCACCTTAGGAGGGGATTTCTCATGGCCACTGAAGACTATAGCCATCAGCAGCTGATTTAGGAGCCTTGCTCAGAACCCAGGATGAGAAAAGGAGTGGTGCTGTGAGGTTGATTTTAGCTTTCCACAGAGTAACCTCTGAGGTTTTTAATGTATCATTTTTTGAGGAAACTTCTTCTCAGTCTTACGTACCATTTTTCCACAATCTCTGAATATGGCAGAACTGTTCATTTTGGGCTCAGATTCTAGGACTGATTCAGTTTCTTATTTTTGACGCTAAGGTTGTGTCATCCAAATTGTTCTAAAAGTCCAACATACCACAATGCTGGCTGGTCTTCTTTCACCTTAATATCTAGTTTTAAAATACTGAGTGTTTTGAATTTTATGTCTGTATTATGGAAGATATTTTGGTTGTCACTTTCTATAGAACAAATGGTAGGCAACTGAAGCTTTTTTCTACTGAGTCTCTTAAAGCCATGTGAACTCTTTCCTGTAGTTCTTTGTCTTTCACTACTTAACTAGAAAACAGATTTCATGAAAGAATGTCGTGTATTAGTACACAGAAAGAGCTTATAACCTCCTATGCAGACAGATAAATCATTAGCAGATAGAGGGCAAAGAAACAATCCAATTTCCAAGTTTAATTATTCTGAAGATTGCACAATTTACAGAAGCTTTAGCATTGTTCTGTAGCCAATGAGTGCTAGTATGAAATTTTCAATAATGAAAACTTCAAGAAGGCTCCTCTTCTTGCTCCTTATTAGTTTTTGGATAGCCTCATTGTGTCACATCTGCTGCTTGAGGAAATAAAGACCTTATTACTCTTTTTGAATAAAATAATTTTACAAGTCCAGTGTTTTAATTTACAGGCATAATATCCTGCATCGGCTTAAGAATGTGAACTCAGGCCATGCAACAGAACAAAAATGGGATGGTGAGTCTGATGTTTGACTGGTCTTGAAATCACTATCTGAAAAGGAGTATGAATGAAAAATGTAGTAATGTAATCAAAGGGATGACTCTATTACACACAAAACTTTTTTTAAAGGTTAATGTATTTTGATACATAATCCTTCTTCAACACAAACTGTTGAGTAGTCTTACAGAGGATTCAGCTTCAAATACTTGTGTAACTACCTCTCTATATTATAACTGTATTGGATCCTCTTTATGTAGGCAAATAATGGTCTCTCTCTGTAAACAGATTACAAATTCATCCTGATGTTTGCTGAGTATATGAATTACTGTTACAAACATTGTGTTATCCACACTGCCATTGGATTGCTGCCAAGGATTTAAAACAGGTAATCACAATGCTTCATCTGCTTCCCAGACAGCTTTGAATTCCTTAGATGATTTTTTGCAATTTGCTTCTCTCCACCCTTATATTTATTCAGTTACCTGTTATTGAAGAATCCTAGCTGAGTTGACTGACTGAATGACTTTGAGTGAAGTAGCTTTGGGGAGATTGCCTTTTAAAGACAGCTGAATACTGTAATAGGTTTTAGCAAGGATTTAGGTTCCTATAAGAAGTTATAATTATGATAAGGTATTGGAGGCTTAAAGATACTGTAAGCACCCTGTTTCTCAATTTCAGCTTTAATTTGAAAAGGCCACTAGAGATTGTAAACTGCATTAGCTGTCATTGGGTTATCTCACCCAAGGAAAGCAATTTGAGAGTTCATAAAACATGTGTTGGAACTACTGGTATGTGCAACATAACGGAACTTGCAATTTTAATACAAATTCTATCAGTGGCTTCCACTGTTGCATAAACTTAATTACCACTGAGTGTGTAATACCAGTGAGTAACAAGTGTTAAATGACACATGATCAATAATTCATTTGTTTGTTAGCACAGTATTGCTTACTGTGAAATGACCTTGATAGGAACAGTCTTGCAAGTAACTTCCTTTCTTTTTACCACATTACTAACTGAAGAAAAATGCAAATTCTACTAATGACATTTTTACTGATAAACTATCAGAGCTATTGCTTTCTTAATGAATGGCAAAAAATCAAACCTGCAGGCTGTGAGCTGCAGGCTGCTCCTTTCTGTTGCATCCTATCACAGTTTCTAATAGTAGGTTCTGGAACTGTTTTCAGGTACCAAGAATACTACACACCAGTAATGGTCTAAACTTGGGTTTTTGCAAATAGCTGCCCTGCATGCTGAATTTAAAACAACTGGGAAAGTGCTTTCATCTTTCAGTACTAACGGACCAACCCATTCATATTTTATCATGTTGTTTTCTCATGGCATTTCCATCGCTCAGTTCTATGTGTGGTTGCTGGATGGGTTCAAAACCATGGGGCTGCCAGAATGCTTTATTTGTGGAAGTTGTGTTTCTGTGTTAGATATTACATATATACTTAATAGCTGCTGCTTTCAAAACTCATTAGGCCTGTACTAATCCATTTAAGTCTCTGCATTAATCTCAACAGGAGCTATGTAATAAAATATAGCGTAAATTACATGAGCCTTCTTTGCCTGGATTGTCTTCTGAATTGGACGCCACATTAATGTTGGGCCTGTATTGCGCAATAGTATACTCTTAATTTCCATTGTGGAAGAGGACAAAAGTTTTTGTCTTATATATAGGTAGAATGACTTACTTGCCTAGAATTAAATTATTGAGTAACAACAATCATTTGGCAAGGTCTTTTTTTAATGTCTTTTTTGTATTCTTAAATATGTATTCCTTAATCAGCAAAACATGCTATCGTTTGCTACATGACTAGTGTTTGGAAACTGATGGATTCTTTGCATTCAGTTGTTTGCAGACTTCTGCTGCCACTGAAGTTCTTGCAGTGAAAAGTGTCTCATCTAACTTTGCATTTTGAGCATGGTTGCCTGATGGTACCTGGTACAAAGGTTCTGTCATGGATTAAGTCTTGCACTTCCCTCATAAGAGAAAAACAACAATATACTTTATTGATATGCCAAAGTTCAAGGTAAATGTGACAGTGGTTTAACAAGATCGAGTGGCAAGGCAGATTTTATTGTTTACTGTGTAGAGGATAGAGTCAGACAGAACTGTTAGGGAAGCCTTCCTGTTGATATTCATGGGAATCATGATGTTCAGGAAGGACCCCCTTGCTTTCTAAGCCTCTTTGTCAGATAGGAGTCCAGGTGCGGCTGCACACACTCCTAGTCCCAGACTTGTGCAATAGTTTATGTCTAAAGGATTATTTATGCACAATCCTTTATATTACTTAGCTAAGATTTCAAAGTTTAGCATGCTATTAATCACTTACCAAGCATGTGTTGTGGCAAGGAATCTCTTAACCTTGAGGAGTAACTTTGGAAGATGTCCCTACTCAAGGCAAGAGTGCAACTCGCTGCCATGCAGGAGAGCTCAGCGGGGCTGGGACCTGGGCTTTCCAGTACGTCTAGAGCAAGATGATTGATTTAGTTGTGTTTGCATACCAGCAGGAGGTCTGGGTCAGCATTCCAGATAGCCCTTGGCTGCCATGTAGCCATCTGTCTCCAGAAGTCCAGAGTAAGACGGATGCAATCATTAAAACCCCATCTAGTGGTTATGGGTTAAGCAGGGGGGGGACCACACTGGCGTAGGTGTGTACTTGTTCACAGCCTCTCTCTTCTGCTGAATGATTAACATCGATTCTCCGTACAGCTTATTGCTTTCCTCCAGATAGTAGGGAAACTCTTCTGCATTTTGAGACAGGGACTCACACAGGAAGGTGGAGCACAGCAATTTTTTTTAATCGTCCTGTTCCTCCTGGTGTCGCTGTTTATCAGGCTAAAGGCCGCTGGGGGGCAGCCTTTCATTCGCTAGCCGCTTGTGTAAAACACAAGCCTTCATCTGGACGTCTTTGATATTCTGGCATTATCTGGAAACAGTACTTCCGAGCTGGTAACTAAATACACTTTATTGTGCAAAAGCCTCAGCTGACTAGTGCAATTGTTACATAAAACATTAACTCCAAAAGCCAATTAACACTGTTTCAGCCAGGTACTCATCTCTAGGGAATTAAAAATGCTTAATACATACTTCACCCTATGTATGACTATTTTCTGACATTTGGCTCTGTTTTCCTGAAAACTGTTGTCAAGGTGGGGTTAAAAGGAACAAACAGTGCAAGGTAGTTCTCTGAGTTTCAGAGGAAGGCATACCCTTTCATTACATTGAAGTCTGGAATGCTGGAAGTTGCTGGTAATTGTTTTATGCTTCCCTAGCACTATCCTTAGAGGTGTCCCAAACCTCCTTAGATGTGGTGGTGAAATTAGCATCACCTGTTCACTTATTCAGGGGAATGTTATAGAGGTAATGAAGTGACAGCATGCAGGTTTAAAAATGAGAGACTGAGGAATAACAGAGAATAAATACCATTTCTTTTGCTCCTGAGGCTTTTATTTAATGCCAGATCTACTACTAAGTACTCATTATCTTCTGTCTTTTGGAGATTTTAAGAGGCTACTCACTGATTGGCCAGTGATTTAGAGAGACGTAATGATAGAAACCTCTCAGTCTAGTGTAGCAGCTGAATTTAGCAAGTATCTAGAAAGTGCAGCATATACCTCTTCTTTCACTTGTATGTCTTGTAACTACATTTTTTACCACAATTGCTGTATTTTTACATGCTCCAATAATACCAGAATATGAACTTCTTTCTTGCAGATAGATGACTGTAGCCCTTTGTGACTGTATATGCTCACAGTTCCGTGTTCAGAAACAGGGGGTATCTGTTTGCCCATAAGGAGTAAAGACATTTCTCCTCCTTAATTTGGCCCAGACAGCACTTGATTTATGGTCGTGGCTTAAGGCAGAACAAATAGCAGAGTAAGATTATGGTGATATTTCATGATATGGTACAAGTCAAACAATCCTCCTAAGCTTTGCTACAGTGGTAAATCTTTGTAGGCTGAAAAGACAAGATAAGGATCTTAGCTGAACGAGTGGGTATGTAGGATCATACAATGACAGCCAAGGAGACAGAAACTTAGGGCAATAAGGAAGAAGTCGGGGAAGGAGCACAAGGTAGAAAATCTAAAAATGGTGAGTCAAGCACTGCTGTTCCAAGCAGGCTTAACCAACATTGGTTGCTGTGCCCCAGTCTCACCTACTGATTTCCTTTCCATATTTTTTGGTTAGCTGTGTTACTTTTTTTCATGCCAATGATGTAATGCTGAAGAGACTCCATACAAAGTCTGACAAGCACCAAAGGTGTGCAAGGGAGCCTGTAGAAAGGCAGCAACCACCCAATAGCTGAGGAAAAGTGATGTGCCTTGATAGTGAGTATAATGAATTCAAAACCAGCAGCAAATGAGGTGGTGAAGCCAGGGTGAAAGACAGACCTAGTACCAGGCTTTTAGATGCTGGAAATTACATTGGGAATGCTGGGGAAGATAAGGCAGGACCATTGCAAATGGGAGGTGGGCCAGAGTGCACAAAACAGGACATATTTGAAGAGCATGTTTCTGAATAAGGGATGAGAAAGTTACTGAATGACAACAGGGAAAGGTGTCAGATGTAGCTTAGCTTAACACATAAGGGTGTAATTAGGGCAGACTAAGCATAGAGAGACATATTCACTATGGAATGTTACCATCCTAAACCTCCAAACCTGTTAAGAGTTAATTGATTGGAGCATCAATCTGGCAGTAGGACAGGCTATCAAAACTATTGTAATTAAGGAAAAAAACACCAACAACACAAAGGAAAGCATCTAAGAATAGAACAAACATTCTTGTTTTGATGGTTGTGTTTCTCTTGTTTTCTTTACTGTAAGAATTGTCCCTATGCCATTCAGCATGTTCTGTGTAAAAAAAAAAAACCCCAACACAAAAACCAGAATAAACCCACCACGAATCTCTTTGTTCTGTGGTTTATTTGCCTTTTTTTTTTTTTTTTTAAATCAGCTCTAATGTATTAATCCATTCATTTCAAATCTCTGTATCTGCTAGACTTATGTCAGGCAATATTTGTCTTAAGTACTCTAGCTTATATGCTAATCATACCATTTACTCTTCTGGCTGTTCAGAAGAGAACTGGCTGAACAATAAATACTGAAAGTTCACTAGTTCCATATTGTGTTGTTCCTACAGGAAATAAATAGTAAGCATGAAGCACACCTTGCACAACTGTTTTTATGAGTTCTACAAATCACAAATTTCCTGAGTACTGTGAGAAATTTGTCATTCCTCAGAGTGTTGTTTTATTTCTTTGGGGCTTTTCTGAAATTGGGCTATGGTTATTTCAGAGCCTGCTGGGTTTGCAAAGTGTAAGTGACTTGCTTGGCACACAATGGCCCTCAGCTAATCAGAAAAGATATTTTGAATTCTGTATTTAAGCTGCTAAGAAAACTTGTTTTGCAGTGCGGGTTAAAACACTAGGAAATCATAGTTTTTCATTGTTCAGTTTTGGCATAGAATTACAGCAGGTATGACCCAAGTGAAAAAAAAAAAAATCATTTTCCCCCTAAATAGCTACAGACTAACATGTATTTTTGACAGCATTTTCATGACTTTTTATTTCTTTTAGTAGTTTATCTAATTCATAATTCTGTAGCTTCTCATTCCTCAGCACTGAGGTGAGATTAGTCAACTTTTGTTATGTTTCAGTAAATCAGCAGAGCAGAAAGTATTTGTGCTCTTTCCTCACTATTCTGGTTTAGCACTGTTTCCATTTGAACTCTGTGTAATTCTATGTAATTACTTCAGAATATGTGCTAGAGAATATGGATCTATATGTTTTTACTAGGTCATTTAATTAAGACTTGAGGTATTAACTTTTGCTTTCTTCTACCAAGACAGGATAAATACATCCTGTGCTCAGCCAAAGCAAAATTAAGTTCTCCTTGTTATGAGCTATTGCTGTTCAGTATTTGTTTCCTCCACAGCTCTTCCCCAGGAGACAGGGTGTGAGAAGCTGTATTTTTCTGCAATACGATTCTCTGCTGCTCTCCTTGTCCAAGAGATGAGAAGAGCAGCCTGAGCTGCCCTGCCATGAACGCCTGCACCCACTAGAACAACAAGCCATGCTGGGAAGCGAGCACAATGCATGGCCTCAACCCACGTCCTTCCACCAACAAAGCCTGTTCCTGGAGGTCACTGGTACCACATAAAGTCCTCATGCTGCGCGAGGCACAAACGTGATGGCCTGACTGCATAATTTCTGAGGGTAAGAGCCATGCATGCTCACAGCAGTGCATGAGCATCTCTAACTGAGAAAGGTCTGCTCTCATTTACAATTTTCCAGAGACATTACTATTGCTCTACAGTTACCTAGTGCAGTGACTGCAAGGTAAAAGCACAGAGATTTCAATATGAATCATAGAACGATTTGGGTTGGAAAGGACCTTAAGATCATCTAGTTCCAACCCTCTGCCATAGGCAGGAATGACTCACCCTAGACCAAAGGTCTCGCAAGGCTCTGTTCAACCTGGCCTTGAACGCTGCCAGTGATGGAGCATTTACCACTTCTTTGGGCAACCTGTTCCAGTGCCTCACCATCCTCACAGTAAAGAACTTCTTCCTTATATCTAACCTGAGCTTCCTCTGTTTAAGTTTGAATCCATCAGCCCTTGTCCTGTTGCTACAGTCCCTAATGAAGGGTCACTCTCTGGCATCCTCATAAGCACCCCTTGCAGCAGTGGAAGCAGAGCAACTGGCAACGCAGAGGTAAACCCATCTGAGCTGCTGCACTGTGGCAAGATATCGATGCCCAGGTGCAGAACCTGGCGGTAAAGGTACGCCACGTAGATGCTTATGCACCCAAGAGTCAGGCTATTGAGGAACACCAGAACAACCAACAGGTGGATAAAGCTGCTAAGATTGAGGTGGCTCAGATGGACTTAGATTGGCAACATAAGGGTGAATTATTTCTAGCTCAGTGGGCCCATGACACCTCAGGCCATCAAGGCAGAGATACAACATATAGATGGGCTCGTGATCGAGGGGTGGACTTAACAATGGACACTATTGCCCAGGTTATTCATGAATGTGAAACATGTGCTGCAATTAAGCAAGCCAAGCGGTTAAAGCCTCTCTGGTATGGAGGATGATGGCTGAAGTACAAGTATGGGGACGCCTGGCAGGTTGACTACACCACACTCCCATGTACCCGCCAAGGGAAGTGCTACGGGGTTACCATGGTGGAAGCAACCACCGGATGG
>NW_009924031.1:0-3136 GCF_000696875.1 Nestor notabilis | reverse complement strand
AACTGTTTTATTAAATATTAAATATTTTATTAAATATATAATAATACTTTTTAATCTCCAAGATAGTATATAAGGTAGAACTGACCATCATTTCTCAAAAGTACATAATGAATTTTAATATATTGCGCCTTTTATTAAAAATACAGTACTCATAATAAGGCTAATGGAACATCTGCAATAACTGGTAGGAACAAACCATTGAAGTCATTATGATAGTGATTTTGGAGAGGATTGATACCATTCATGGGACTGACTATGTATTATTCACGTCAAATGAAATTTTTCAATGATATCTACAGAAGCAGAGCACACCTTCTGGATAAATATCATAGTAAACTGACAGAGAAGTTTGGAGACGTATGGAGGTCTCACTCACTTCCCTGTGTTTGTGCCTTTTACTTAGTTTTGATGAAAATTATTGAGGATTTTTTGGTGCAAATTTTATTGGCAACTCACTGTACAAGAAGAAAGCATTAGAGATTGATAAAGGAATGAATACTGCTATGGTTTAAGCCCAGCTGGTAACTCAGAACCACACAGCCACTTGCTCACCTCCCCATTTACCCCCCTCCAGGCAGGATGGAGAGGAGAATCGAAAGAATGTAAACCCCATGGGCTGAGATAAGAACAGTCTAGTAACTACAGTATAATACAAAACCACTACTTCTACCACGAATAATAATAATGATAAGGGGAATAACAAGGAGCAAGAATATAAAACTGAAAGGGGAAAGTAAAAAAAAACAATAAACACCAGTGATGCACAATAAAATTGCTCACCTCCTGCTGACCCATATCCAGCCCACCGAAGCAGGAATCTGCGCCTTCTGGAAAACTCCCACCAGTTTATACACTGGGTGTGATGTGCTGTGGTATGGAATACCCCTTTGACTAGTTTGGGTCAGGTGTCCTGTCTCTGCTTCCTCCCGTCTTCCTGTGTCCCTCCTCACTGGTGGAGAATGAGACTGAAAAGTACTTGATCAGAGTAATCATTACTTAGCAACAACTAAAAACATCAGTGTGTTATCAGCTTTGTTCTCAGACTGAAGCCAAAACACAGCGCTGCCCCAGCTACTAGGAAGGAGAAAAAATAACTTACAGCTGAAACCAGGACAAGTACATATTACAAAGACTTCAGGGCAATTTTCTGTTGCACTCTGGGCAATTACACACCCACCTTTAATTAAAAGTCAGTGGAGATGAGTGACTAAGATGAAAGTTTCAAAATATCATTTAATTGATATAACAATGAAACAAAAATTGTTAGAGGGGAGACTACATTTTATTTGAAAGATTTCTAGGAGTCTGAAATGTTTGGACTGAA
Source organism: Nestor notabilis (assembly GCF_000696875.1). Lineage (NCBI taxonomy): Eukaryota > Metazoa > Chordata > Aves > Psittaciformes > Psittacidae > Nestor > Nestor notabilis. The sequence goes on along the minus strand of NW_009924031.1, from coordinate 1,812 downwards.
AAAGTATTATGAAAATATTTCTGTAAGGCAGATCAAGAGAAGAGCGTGGTAGTGCAGAATAAAGTAGAAAAGAAATGAAGCATTTGAAATGTCTGGTTGATTAGGAATCTGTCACTGAGGAGCTGACTGTGTTAGGACTTTTATGTGAACAGTAGGATAACAGAGGTGCTTCTTTCCTCCCTGCTGCATAATAATGGCTTACAACATGGCAATTTGGGTGTTGGAGAGAAGACACTGCATCTTTGGAAGATACCAGGAACTCCAAGCAATGGGAGGCTTTCCATGGGGGATAGGCCCACAGAGATGAAGAGTGACTGATGTCTGGGGCTGTGCAGTATATCCTGAGAATGAGGGAGGCTGTTGGCTTATCACACTACTTGCCTCCTCCCTTTGTGATTTATTAGTTATCTCACCACACCTTACCTTCAGCATAAATGTAAATGCTGTTGCTACCACAGAGTAGAAAAGCTGCAGCAGAGTAAGTTTGTTTTCTTTTGTAGTGGGTCCTCCCCTTGAAAAATGAAGGGAAGACTAAATTTATAGAGATTGATAACAATGGTTATCAACAACTTCTGAAAAGTACATATGCATGTGTGCATATATAAATAATCTATCCTTAGAATTTACTTTCTTACAGTTCAGGAAAAAAAAATCTTAGTAATTAATAACCACTTTGGGAATATCTTGGAAATTGTTGGTATAGTATATATAGCTACATATGCTTACTGTTGTAAGAAATAGCATTGCTGAAGGAGCTAGAGATCACCAACATTAGGACTGGAAGGAACCTCAAGGGATCATCTCATACTACCTTCTGTCCTAAGGCAGATAAATTCTACCTAAACCTTTCCTGACAGGTTTGTTGAACATATTCTAAAAAAAATTCCCGTGACGGAGACTCCATCCCTTGGTGATCTCTCTTTAGTTTTAGATGTGTTTTGTCAATGGAATATTAACCTTTATACAAGGGGAATTATGCCAGGAAAAACACGGATAAATCTATTAATAATTAAATTAAGAGTATAATGTCTTGATACTGATTTTTTTTCCATTTGAATGAATAAGTTGCATAAGATTTAGAAGAGGTATCATAAATTATAGAATCATTGAATGGTTTGGGTTAGAAGGGGCCTTAGAGTTCTAACCTTCCTGCTGTGGCCAGGAACACTTTCTGCTAGACCAGGTGGCTCAAAGCCCTATCTAACTTTGCCTTGAACACTTCCAGGGTGGGGGTATTCACAACTTTTATGGGTATGTTGTCTGACCACAAGTCTTTGAGTGTGACCATCCAGCCAATTTCTTATCCTCTGAGTGGTCCATCTGTCACTTCATCCACCAGTTCGCTCAGGACCTTCCGATATATCTCGTAAGGTCTCACGGACTTGTGCATCTTCAGTTTCCTTAGAGGGTCCCAAATCTGATCTTCTCCTGCAGCAGGCAGTTCTTCATTCTCCCAGTTCCTGCCTTTGTTTTCCATGACTTCTTCAGTGTGGCTAGAACTCTTTCCAGTGAAGAACAAGTCAAAAATATCATTGAGCGCCTCTGTGTTCTCCATGTTCCAAGTAAACAGGTCTCCATTTTCCTTCTGGAGAGGGGCCACATTTTCTTTCACCTTCCTTTTAGACTTGATGTACCTATAGAATCTTTCCTTGTTGCTGGCCAGTTTTAACTCTATCAGGGCTTTATCTTTCTTAAGCTGCTCAGGCAATTTCTCTGTATTCCTCCAAGGCTACCCTTCCTTGCTTCCACCCTCTGTAGGCTAAATAACAGTATTTATATAACTTCATAAAATAAAATAAAATAAAATAAAAT
>NW_009924030.1:63856-69884 GCF_000696875.1 Nestor notabilis | reverse complement strand
TTTAATATTAAATATTATTAAAATACTGCACCACAATTCCATAAAATGTGTCTGTATCACTTAGATTATAATTATTTTTGTTCTGTTAAAACAAATGTTCTATGACTAAAAAATACACTTAATCCCAGAACCATATTCACCCAGTGATTAGATACTAATCTGTGACCTAAACTGCAGAATTACAGCTTTGTGTGTCTGTCTTTTATAGGGCCCACTTGGCATAACTGGTTCTCCAGGTTTTCCAGGTGCTCCAGGTGTAAAGGTAAAAAATAAAATTAAAATATCTTTTCAATATGTCTAAGTCCATAGAATAAAAGTGTGTCCTCGACTACACAGGCTTCAGACTGACATGTATACAGGTCATTAAGAGTTGCTGTGAAATCAATCTTAGTCAAGACCTTGCGACAGGAGACAGAAATCAGAGGCCAAATGAAGCATCTGCAATTTACCACAGTTAGGTTACTGTCTTTGCTTTCACTTTTGCTTGAGCTAAGGGGTTGTCGTGCTTGGAACCACGCAGCCGCTCGCTCACTCCCCCCCTTTTCCTTCCTCCCCCCGCTCGCGGGGGGAGGGGGAGGAGAACCGAAGGAATGTAACTCCCACGAGTTGAGATAACAGCTCTCCAGTAACTAAGGTATAATACAAACCACTACTGCTACCAATAATAATGATAAGAGGAATAACAAGGGAAAAGGACACAACCGCTCACTACCCGCCGACCGATACCCAGCCCGACCCGAGCAGCGATCTGGGCCTTCCGGGTAACTCCCCCCAGTTTATATACTGGGCATGACGTGCTGTGGTATGGAATAGCCCTTTGGCCAGTTTGGGTCAGGTGTCCTGCCTCTGCTTCCTCCTGGCTTCCCCTCCTCTCTGGCAAAGCATGAGACTGAGAAAGTCCTTGGTCAGAGTAAACATTACTGAGCAACAACTAAAAACATCGGTGTTATCAGCATTGTTCCCAGACTGAAAGTCAAAAACACAGCACTGCACCAGCTACTAAGAAGGAGAAAAAATGACTGCTGTAGCTGAACCCAGGACAGGGGTGATTATAAAATGACTGTCATGCGGTGCCTCAGGATCTTGTCCAGCACATTCAAAGAATAACAAGATGCGTTATTACAAGTTAAGTTGCAAGGACTAGTCTAAGACGGTATTCAAGCAGTACCTTATAGTGCTGAAACTTCCATTTTCAGCTGAGAACACTTTTTGAGATAACCTAGGCTGGTAAGACAAATGCCTGAACCATACCTGAGATGTACTGCAGCTCATCATGATAGAGCACATGATGATTACCACCTCTTATGGCTCATACAGCTTTCTTCCACTTCTTATACTTGTCCTCCACCCAGGTGCTCCTTTTTGTTCCTTTACACTCCTAAAACATGATAGGAGAAAATTATGCAAGAAGAAACTCTCAATTAGTTTTCAGCAGGTGTTTTGTGTTCTGAAGCTGGCAACATTCACAAAAGGTTTTTTTGGCAACAAGTCTCAGTAACAGGATTAACATAATGTATACAATTAAATCGTAGACCTTTTAGTGCATATAATAAATGTTTTGGTGTGACTAAGTACTAGTTAATACCTAAATAAATGTTTAGAGAAGCTGCCATATGATGAACCAATGAAAACTTTGGAAAGGAGGAGCTGTCTTCAAGTTTGATCATCAGATGACGTAAAATTGGAAGAGCTGTGTTGAACTCGTAAAAGCTAAGCAGACTATACAATGAACGTGTGGATTTCAGTTATGGAGACATGATATTAGCAGCCACCAGTTCCAAAAAGCAAATCTGCTGTATAAAGAGGTTTCAAAGGAGGTGCCAGGAGGAATTTTTTTATTTGAGCATCCAGTCCAATCTTACAGGGATTTTATATAGTGCTGCAACAGTCAGTCAATCTGTACTGTGCAAAAAAGCCCCAAACAGATGTGTTACGATTTCCAAATCTTAAGCTTTAGCTGTTACTGAAGCTACAAAAAAGTTGCCAAATTACAGATACATACTGGTATTTTAGAGACAGATGTCTATCTAAAACATTTTATCTGATTTGGGTCACTGGTGTTATAGTGCTGCTTCTCTGTAGAAAGTTTTCTTGTATATTTTGAGGAAAAAATCTGTTTGTACTTTTAAAGTTTACATTCACATAAAAGAAGTAGAAGCAGAACTAGGAAAGCAAAAATATATTTTAAGGATAATGAACTATTTCAAATTCTGTATTGTTTTTTTATAAAATCAGTATTCCTCCTTAGTTACTTCATAGTGCTACTTTGTAGAGCAAAATAATCTCCAGCTGTTTTCTCATATGAAATCTTAGGGTGAAGCAGGTCCAACAGGACCTCGTGGTCCTGAAGGTCCTCAAGGACAAAGAGGTGAAACAGGTCCACAGGGCCCAGCTGGATCACAAGGTCTTCCTGTAAGTATATTAAATTGAGTTCCTCAGTGCTCAGCTTGCACATGTTGCACAAGGAATTTTAATACCCAACTTGATAGACATTGATTTGTACTCACATTACTTTTTTCTCAGGAATGAAAAGGTCTCATTCATTTGTTTTGTGCTTATTTTATTGAAAATAACTTTTCATTAATTAATTAAAGCAACTTGGAAAACTGAAAGTTACACAGCTTGATACAGTCTCAATCCTAGAAGTACTTTAAAGCTTAAACTTAAACATAAGATCTTAAAGATTCAGAATCGTATTAACTTGCATGTGTTACCCCTATTGGCATTTGCACAAGTAGATCATATGTGTTACTGTATTTATTTAATTTATTGTCTTGTAAGACCAGACTTTATTGGTCTTCTAAAGTGGATAAAATAATTATCATCATCTGCTTGTTATCAATATCCTTCTCAGTAGAATTAATTTTAATAATTGGTATGTTATCTCTAGGGTACCGAAGGGACAGATGGTTCCCCAGGTGCTAAGGGCCCTACTGTAAGTAATCCTATCACTTGCTGAAGAAATCATGTAAGTGAATTCACTTTATTTCCTTATTTTTATTATGTTTCCTTACTGTACTTGCTTTTCTTTCTATCTGTAGGGATCTCCAGGGACTGGAGGCCCCCCTGGTTTATCAGGTCCACCTGGTTCCCCAGGACCACAAGGCAGTACCGGCCCACCGGGTATTCGAGGCCAGCCGGTAATGATGTCTTTGTCAAAATTGTCAGGTCTTGCAAATGTGTCAGTCTGTGAAACTAAAACAGTGAGCTGTATCCTGGGCTGTAAGCAAAAGGAGAGTGGCCAGCAGGTTGAAGGAGGTGGTTCTCCCCATCTACTCGGCTCTCCTGAGACACAACCCCATGTACTGTGTCCACCTCTGGGGTCCCCAGCACAAGTGGGACATGGACCTGTGGGGGTGAGTCCAGAGGAGGGCCATGAAGATGAACAGAGGGCTGGAGCACCTCTCCTATGAAGACAGACTGAGAGAGTTGGGCTTGTTCAGCCTGGTGAAGAGAAGGCTTTGGGGAGACCTATAGCAGACCTAAAGGGGGCCTGCAAGATATCTGGAGAGGGACTTTTTACAAGGGCGTGTAGGGACAGGACAAGGGGAATGGCTTTAAACTGACAGAGGACAGATTTAGGTTAGATAGAAGGAAGAAATTCTTTACTGTGAAGGTGGTGAGACACCAGAACAGGGTGCCCAGAGAAGCTGTGACTGCTCCATCCCTGGCAGTGTTCAAGGCCAGGCTGGATGGGGCTTTAAGCAACCTGGTCTAGTGGAAGGTCTCCCTGCCCATGGCAGGGGGTTGGAACTAGATGATCTTTAATTTCCCTTCCAGCTCAATCCCAAACCATTCTGTGATTCTACAATTAACAGTGGGGTTCCTTTAAATAAGTTAATAGCATGCTAGAGAGTATGCCAAGATTGGATCTTGTGAATCTTCTGTGTGTCCAAAATACTGGGATTGCTTTCTTAAAGGTCTAATTAAAAAAGAGTGTCTGTATAGCCTTGGACAAACAGTAACTGTTGTCTCCTGGAATTGTCAAATTTAAGTTTGTCTTGATAACATCTAAATAAATAAGCATGCTAAGGGGAAAGACAAACTGTCACAAGCACCTATTATATTGCCTATAACTAGTTACTAAACTAGGAACCGTTTTTCTGTTTCACAGCATAATACAAAATGGTCAAATGATTTATGCAGAGTTTTAACCTCATGGGTGTTATTTGTGTGTTTTCAGGGAGACCCAGGTGTCCCAGGTTTCAAGGGAGAAGCAGGACCCAAAGGTGAACCTGTAAGTCTCCATTTTGTAACATGAAAAGAAATCACAAAGGCTTGTATGAGTATTTTGGATAGATTCTTAAATTTTTCATGACACTTTTGATGCTCGTAATCATGAGAGTAATTATTGTGGAACAAACCAGAGTGAACCTGGCTAGACAGTACTAACAATGAATGGTGAAGCAGGTCTTTTGATGTTATAAATCACCTACTCAATATAGGCCTTACAAGACTCAAGGACAGAAAAAACAATTAAGTGCATTTACTGGGGTTTCTGCAGCACTCAGAATGACTGTATTCCAATTTCCCAATCTCATAGGAAATGGATCCATGTGATCCTGGACATTTAAGAGCACACAGGTCTGCGTGCTAATCATAATAAAAGGGTCCTTTTTATTTTACACTTAATACACTTATGCAGGTATGTATATATTAATTATATTTTGTTCATACCTTAAAATAATATAAATATTTATACATTTATGGTATGAAGAGCTGTGTAGCACACAGCTAATATTTGTGGAAGATTATTTGAGAGCATGGCTAATTTCATGCTGTAACCATGTGAATTTTGGAAAAAAAGTAATTCTGCAGCGTTGGAGTCAGTTTGACTTGTCAACCAATCTTCAGTTTTTCTTTCTCACTAGTTAAATGATCATGTAATAACTGACAGAAACATACAGACGAAATAATGGTTTCCTTTCCACTGACTGTCTTCTGTTAGAATTTCTACTAGAGTCTCACTGAATTTTGACTCCCTTGCAGCTTGCCCAGTTGATAACAATAAATACAAATTATCATCTGACCAAATAGGTGATTATGAGAAGCACTATACAGCTGAACTGCAGAATTACAGTTTGTTCACAGTGCTGTTATTTAGTTAGATTATAAGCATTGTATAAGAGACAAACTAATGCTGAAAAGATGTACCTTTTAAGTAGTTCAAAACCTATTTTTTTTTCCTCTTTTATTTGGAAAAATGTTTCTGATGTTTAGAAGACACTTTGTTTCAATATACCTGAGAAGTGGTGAGCTAACGGTAATTTTGTCTTTTTTAAACATTTTACTTTCATTAGGGCCCACAAGGTCCTCAGGGTCCCATTGGCCCTATAGGTGAAGAAGGGAAAAGAGGTCCTCGAGGTGATCCAGGGTCAGTAGGTCCACCAGGTCCTGTTGGAGAGAGGGTAAGCAATCCAAAGGAATAATATGTCTTGAGAAAGGCAACGCTAAACTGAAAAACCTGCTGAGGTAACCATGAGTTTTCTTACAGGTTTGTTCTGGGTATAGTCAAACTTTATTTTCCTAACAGTAGTTTTATATCATTATCTTTTTTCTTTTTTGTTTTTTGGTGGTTTTTTTCCTTAAACTGGATGTTTTCATTTCTGGGTTCAGTGCACAGGATAGTATGGTAGGAGAAATAATGGAGATACAACAGTCAAATCTCAGATTTCTTGCTTAACCCTGTACAAATGGCCATCTTGCTTTCAATGAGGCTGTTCACATAGAAGGAACTGTGCAGCATGCACAAATGAAACACTGATATTTTTACCATTCTGAGTGGTAGTAAGTTCAAAGTATTGAAGTAAGGAATTTGTAAGGAAATAAACTGAAGCCCCAACCTCTAAATCTAGTACTTTATTTTCAGTAAGATATGTAAAAATTAAGATAATCACCCCATATCTGTGGCTTTTCCTAGGGTGCTCCTGGTAACCGTGGTTTTCCAGGTTCTGATGGCTTGCCTGGACCAAAGGTAATGAAATTAAAGTGTGCATCTTTTACTGGGTCATTTGGTACCTTTTCATAC
>NW_009924030.1:62899-63825 GCF_000696875.1 Nestor notabilis | reverse complement strand
TAGAAAGAGTGTCTGCTTCTGGGCAAATAGGCAGATCCTCAGAATCACTGGAAGCAGGATCAAAAGGAGTTGACAAATACCAAAAAGGGATTTGAATGTTTTGAGGTTAGATTTTTTTTGGGAAAAGTCACTTTCAGTTCCTGTGATGTTCAGCTTTGCTTGCTTGTCCCTGACTTAATGCTCCCTCATGCTGAAATACAGATAGATTTGACCTGTTCTACTATTTTATTTCTTTATGTATTGCTCTATAGTAGGTAACTCTGAAAAATTGCCTTCTCTTTGCGTGTGGATTGTTTTCCTAGGCTTGTCCCTTGAACAGATGTGCTTATCTGTCTTCGGCTTTCCCAACTGCTTTAACACTTCTAGGGAACTGACTCACATACGTATTGGTCTCGTGTTTCTCTAAATTCCTAATTTCTTGATAAAAATACAGGGATTCTAAAATTCTTAAATAAATTTGCTTTATTGAAGAGACAACTTGTAAGTAATAATTTGGGAAAATAATAGTAGTGGTAGTAATAATAATAACAATAATAGTAATAATAAGAAGAATAAGCAGCAGCATTATTTGGAACTCTGTTTGCAAAACAGATAGGTCCTTAATAGAAGATACCTGTTTTATTTAACTTTCCCTTACTGTTGCTGTTCCACTCTTAACTTGTAGCCTATTGGTATCTGTCTAGGGTGCGCAAGGAGAGCGTGGTCCTGCAGGTTCTTCTGGTCCTAAAGGAGGTCAGGGAGATCCTGGGCGTCCTGGTGAACCTGGCCTCCCGGGTGCAAGGGTAAGGAGCTAATAAACTAATTGCAGTACACTATAAACCGTGGCATTTTTCATTTTCAGAAGGCAACAGTGAACTTTGCAGAATTAAGAAGCTGTTATAAAAGGACAGACTTGTTTCAGTGGAGCAACTTAAAGGGTAAAGGCC